>NC_087164.1:8054922-8082422 GCF_035594125.1 Scylla paramamosain | reverse complement strand
ACGAGGAGAGAAAGAGACAAATTGATGAAAGGAGAGAAGGGAAAAAGAAATGTAAATCTATATCGGAAGTTCTTTTTTGCGTGGTTGCATAACAGCTTGTTTTGGTTTGAAGTAACTGTATTGTTACAAGAAATAATTTATAGGTGAATAAGATGCTAAAGATGCTAATTAAGTTAGATAAAACTTCTAGACATTAAACAATTAACAAAGGAAAACACAAAGAAGACAAAATGAATATAAACATCATGGAATAAAAATAAATAAATAAATAAATATATATATATATATATATATATATATATATATATATATATATATATATATATATATATATATATATATATATATATATATATAGACACACACACACACTATTCTTCACCTGAACCAAATGTACGATATCTTCCACAGATTACATTAATTTTAATCCCACTCATAAATCAAATGAATTAACGTTACGTTATTCTGTAACATAAGGTGATGGTCCTGCTTGGCTGTCATATTTCCAGATTTACGAGTATTCTAGAGTAAAGGAAGTGTCTCCACAGGTCCACTACACCCGTCTTGCTGGACAGCCTGCACTCGTTCACAGCGTGAGGTGCTGTCGCTGACCTTCCCTTTGCTGTCCATCCTTGCACGCGTACATGTATGCAGGCACACACACACTCTCTCTCTCTCTCTCTCTCTCTCTCTCTCTCTCTCTCTCTCTCTCTCTCTCTCTCTCTCTCTCTCTCTCGTAACCGCGACCTCATTCTTTCAGCCTCCTCAATTACGTCCTACGTACCCATTGCCAACCTCCAACCTCTGGGTGTTGGTCGTGATTTAATGAAGTCTGGAAGTAAGGAAAGAAGAAAAGAAAGAAGCAAAAAAAGTAGGACGGAAAGGGAGAAGGAAGGAATGTCAGTGAAAGGAAGGGAATAAAGGAAGCATAAGAAATGCATTGTATAAATTTAACATGACAGGCTTCATCATGAGGTGAAAACCGTAAAGGCAGAATTTATCTATTTTTTTCCAGTTTTTGTTTTAATCCTGAAAATCCCATTTTATCATTATTAATATTTTCGGTCCACAGGTCACAATGGTATTACGGGCCATGAATAATACTCATAAGTTTGGAGGGTTCTTTAATTTTTACCATACCACTATTTGATCGGATCATTTTGTTCCTACAAGCCTTTCAGCCCATCAGTCTGAGCCACTCCGCACCAGACACAAAACGCCTCCGTAACAATCCTAGACCCCCTAGACCCCTCGTGCCGTCACAAAGTCATCCCACACAAGGTCACTGACACAGTAAATCAATATGTGTGTTTCTCTCCCTTGGCCAGAATATTCTTTGAGTGGGAGCATCGTGGCCCAAACCACTGCCGCGACTCGGCAGCCACCGATGATGGTTATCGATTTAATTCTTCATAAAGTCTATTTCCCAGCCGAAACTTCATATGCATGTACATGAAACAAATGACCTGGGCACTCGCATATGGAAGGGCTTTCTTTAGAATCACAGGAATCATGTTACACTGAAAACGAATAAAGAGAGACGAAGACATTTTGTATGTTTTTTTTTTTTTTTAAGTTTTCTAAAATAATTTCATTTGGATTTCATTGTGTACTCCGTATAAGTGAGTTCCCTATTAAGAAATGGAAAATTGAATTAAAAATAAATTAGTAACAAGAAACAAATCACAAAGGACCATCAAAGACTGTCAAGGTGAAGGACACAAAGGAGCACCGTTAGGCATGCGCTGTGTATGGCATCAAGTCCATCACATCCAGGATTTTTTTTTTTTTGGGGGGGGGGGATAAATGAGGAGGAAGGCTTGGGGCTTGCGAAGAAAGTTTGTGGTACAGGAGTGGATGACAAAGTCGAGTCCACGTGAACATTACTTGACTACGTGTTAGATGAAATGTAGGTTATGGAAGGGGATGGCGAGCTGATTCACTAACATACATGTCATTCTGCGGCACATATTAATGTAACACTGTGATAGTTATTCTTTAGTGAATAAAACTAAAGAATAAAAAAAGCGTGAATATATATATATATATATATATATATATATATATATATATATATATATATATATATATATATATATATATATATATATATATATATATATATATATATATATATATATATATAAATCCACGGACTCCGTAGATTTGGTTCGATAAATATGACAGAGAACAAGAGTAAACCTAAATTCTGTTGTGTGTTAAAGTGGTGACGGAATAAAATAGTGACGGTGAAAGCTTCACTCTGAGGCAGGCGGGCGAGAGGATTGAGCAATGGCGGAGAGTTAGGGTAAGCATTATTCTCGTTACAGATGTAACTTGCATGACAAGGATTCCAAAGGCTAAGGTAATTTCGAAATAAGGCAAAAGTCATAATTATACAGCGCAAATAAAATCTGTGTGAAAATTACATCAGTTGCACGACAAAACAAAGCAAAAAGCGAGGGTGAATATTTTAGGATGAACTCATTTCAACTCAACGTAAAAAATATAATTTCTTTGAAGAACTTTATAAGCAAATATACTTCCTGAAAAGGACTATGTAATCAAAGACAATCGTATATTTGTGTGTGGACATTGCACGAGATGATTGTTGTCATTGTCAGAGGGGCAAGGGCTTTTTTTTTGTCAAGGGACGGCGCATTGCATGAGATGAGAGAGCCATCTTTGCAAAAATATTTATCATGCATTAAGGATTTACAATTATTTCTCATATAGTAGGAGGATTACTAATATCTGTCAAACACAAAGTGATTAAAAGGTGTAAAATTCAAAAGCTTCTGATAGGATAATATTCCAGTATTAGACGAAACACGAAAGGGTAAGTGAAAAGTACCTCTCTCTCTCTCTCTCTCTCTCTCTCTCTCTCTCTCTCTCTCTCTCTCTCTCTCTCTCTCTCTCTCTCTCTCTCTCTCTCCACAATGATACGTCCAAGATTAGAATACGCAGCGGTAATTTGGTCACCACATGAAAAAAAAAAGCACTTAAGAAAGCTGGAAGGAATAGAGAGAGAAGCATCAAAGATGATAACAGAATTGCAAGATTTGTCATATGAGGAGCGACTAGCTAGAATGGAACTCCCAAACTTGGAAAAGAGATGAGAGAGAGGTGATTTGATTGCATTGTACAGATTGTTGAGTGGGATGGAAAAACTAGATAGGGAACATATCTTTATAATGAACGAAAGAAAAACAAGAGGACATGGAAGAAAACTAAAAGTTACCACCTGCAGAAGGGACATAAAGAAGTTTAGATTCCCTTATAGAAGCATAAAGGCATGGAATGGACTGGAAGGGGAAGTGGTGTGTGCTACAAATATTCATGACTTTAAGGAAAAGTTGGATAAAAACAGTTATGTTGACGGGACAGTAAGAACTTAGCTCCTCTCCCGTATTTCATAACTAGGTAAATACAACTAGGTAAATACACAGACACACACACACACACACACACACACACACACACACACACACACACACACACGGAGGGAGAGAGAGAGAGAGAGAGAGAGAGAGAGAGAGAGAGAGAGAGAGAGAGAGAGAGAGAGAGAGAGAGAGAGAGAGAGAGAGATGTGTAGAGTATATGACTGTATTATTAGGACGGCATTTCTTGGTGGGGTTACTAAATGGCTGATGTGTGCTTACCTTCTAATTGCCAGTAGTTGGACCTAACGAGTAGACCTAGACTCTTTGCCACACGCCCCGCCAATCCCACCTTAGCACGCATGCGCATATCATAACCTGTCTACCACTATCTACACAAACAAAGACGTGAGCCACAGAACGCTTCCGCACAAAATAAAGATGACGTGTTACTAACACTGCCGAAACGATAATTACTCCCAGTGAGGTCTAAAGCACTGGATCAGGGGGTGCTGTGAACTTATCATTAATCCCAGCTGTGACCTCATTGAGCGTTTCCCTTTGTGTCTCATAAATATCATGGCAACTCCTACACCAGCCTCGGAGTCCCCATTTAGCGGGGTGGGGCACAAAAGTCCCCAGGTCAGACTGCTCTTCTGATAACGAATCTAAGTGTCTTGACACCCACCTCAACTTTTTCTTCATTAACTTCTGCAACTATCGCGGTCATAGATCTAATTTTTAATCTGTAGAACACCACCTTTCCTCTTCTAAACCTCATGTTCTTTTCCTAACTGAAACACAAGTGTCGGAGGCAACTGACAGTAGCCCCTTTCCTACTCCCTCCTACTTTCTCTATCCTCATTTTCAGTCCAAAGCTAGATGTTGCGTTTATGTGCGAAACAAATTAACCTGCTCTAGTGCCCACGCTCTTGAATCTTCCGAGTTTTCCACCATCTGGTTACGACTACAGAGTCACTCTAAAACTAAATTTATCTGTGCTGTATACCTCTTACCTAACTCCTCTGTCTATTAGAAATTCCTTGACTACTTAACTTCCAAAGTGGAGCACATTCTGACTCTTTTCCCTTTTATAGAGATCTCCATTCTTGGAGACTTCATTGTTCACCAACTTTGGCTTTCCTCTCCCTTCATTGACCATCCTGGTGAACTAACCTTCAACTTTGCTATCCTCCACGACCTAGAGCAATTGCTGCAACACCCTACTGGTATTCCTGACCGTCTTGGAGATACTCCCAAAATTCTTGACCTTTTTCTAACCTCTAATCCTTCTGCTTATGTTGTCACCCTCTCGTCTCCGTAGGGCTTCTCAGATCGCAATCTCATATCTGTACCTGCTCAGGATCCCCCCAAGCGAAGGTGCCTCTGGCGTTTTGCCACTGCTAGTTAGGGCGACCTGAGGAGGCATTTTGCCGATTTTCCTTGGAATGACTACTGCTTCCTTGTCAAGAGACCTGTGTGCCGAGCACATAACAGTGATAGTGTCTGCCATGGAGGCGTACATTCCTCACTCTTTTTCTCGACCTAAACCTTCTAAACCTTGTTTTAACACAACTTGTTCTCATGCTATACATGATAGAGAGGTGGCCCACAAACGGTACTAAAGCCTTCTATCATCAGAATCTCATGCAATTTATATTTCTGCCCAGAACCACGCCAAGTCTGTTCTCCAACTATCCAAAAACTCCTTCATTAATAAAAAGTGTCAAAATCTTTCAAGATTTAACTCCCCTCCTGACTTCTGGCATCTAGCCAAAAAAATTTCCAATAACTTTGCTTCTTCTTTCCCTTCTTTATTTCAACCAGATGGCACCACTGCTATTATATCTATCTCTAAAGCTGAACTTTTCTCTCAAACCTTTGCTAAAAACTCTACCTTCGTCGATTCAGGGCTTGTTTCTCCCTCTCCTCCACCCTCTGACTACTTTATGCTACCTATTAAAATTCTTCGCAATTATGTTTTTCATGCTCTCGGTGGCCTAAGCTCTCGGAGGGCTTATGGACCTGATGGGATCCCTCCTATTGTTCTCCGAAACTGTGCCTTCGTGCTTGCACCTTGCCTATTCAAACTCTTTCAACTTTGTCAACATCTACCTTTCCTTCTTGCTAGAAGTTTGCCTACATTCAACCTGTTTCTAAAAAGGGTGACCATTCTAATCCCTCAAGCTATCGTCCTATTGCTTTAATTTCCTGCCTATCTAGAGTTTTTTAATCTATCCTCAACAGGAAGATTCTTAAACATCTATCACTTCACAACTTTCTATCTGATTGCCAGGTTTCAAGACACTTACCCTTCAGTTTTTGACTACTGCTTTGGATCCTTTTCTGGGACTGGCATCTCAGTGGGCTTTTTTTTTTTATTTATTTATTTTTTTTTTATTGAATTTTTGTTGCCCTTGGCCTGTATCCCTCCTACATAAAAAAAAAAAAAAATAGGTTCCGTCAAGCCGCTCTACTGGTGATCTTCTGGCTTTCCTTACTGAGTCTTGGTCATCCTGGTTTAAAGATTCTGGTGAAACTTTTGCTGTTGCCTTGAACATATCAAAAGCTTTTGACAGAGTCTGGCACAAAGTTTTGAATTCCAAACTACCCTCCCACGGCTTCTACCTTTCTCTGTGTAACTTCATCTCGTTTCCTTTCTGACCGTTCTATTGTTGTTGTGGTAGACGGTCACTGTTCTCCAAAATCTATTAATAGTGGTGTTCTTCAGGGTGCTGTCCTGTCACCCACTCTCTTCTTAGTATTCATCAATGACCTTCTAAACCAAACTTCTTGTCTTATCCACTCCTACGGTGATGATACCACCCTGCACTTTCCCACGTCTTTTCAGGGTCGTCCAACCCTTCAGGGAGTAAACATTTCACACAGGGAAGCCAGAAAACGCCTGATGTCTGAGCTTTCTAAAATTTCTGATAGGAGCAGAGCAAACTTGGTATTGTTCAATGCCCCAACAACTCAATTACTCCATATATCAACTGGACGCAACCTTCCAGACAATTAGCCCCTCTTCTTCAATGACCATGTCCCCCTCTTCTACACTGAATATCCTCGGTTTGTCTTTTACTTATAATCTGAACTGGAAACTTCACATCTTATCTCTAGCTAAAATGGCTTCTATGAAGTCATGTGTTCTGAGACATCTCCGCCAGTTTTTCTCACTCACCCCCCCTTCAGCTGGTAACTCTGTACAAGGGCCTTATCTGTCCATGTATGGAGTATGCTTCACATGTCTGGGGGGTTCCACTCATACCGCTCTTCTAGACAAGGTGGAATCGAAAGCTTTTCGTCTCATCAATTCCTCTTCTCTAACTGACTGTCTTCAACCTCTCTCTCATGGCCGCAATGTTGCATCTCTAGCTGTCTTCTACTGCTATTTTCATGCTAACTGCTATTCTGATCCTGCTAAGAGCATGCCTCCCCTACTCCCGCGAACCTCGTTGCACTAGACTTTCTTCTTTCTGTCATCCCTATTCTGTCCACCTCTGTAATGCAAGAGTTAACCGGTATTCTCAATCATTCATCCCTTTCTCTGGTAAACTCTGGAACTCCCTTCCTGCTTCTGTATTTCCAGCTTCCTATGACTTGAATTCCCTGAAGAGGGAGGTTTGAAGACACTTATCCTTCAATTTTTGACTACCGCTTTTCTGGGACTGACATCTCAGTGGGCTTTTCTTTTATTGGATTTTTATTACCCTTACCCACTTACATAAAAAAATGTAAATAAATTATATATATATATATATATATATATATATATATATATATATATATATATATATATATATATATATATATATATATATATATATATATATATATATATATATTTTTTTTTTTAATGTTGATAATCAAGCTACGTTTTCGACATAAAACATTCCCGCAGAGGTATACAGGGTGTAACACGAGTTCCTGCGATTATTGTTAGATTATTTTAAGTGGAAAATGTACTATGGACATTTGTATTTTGATGTTTTTTTTAGCCGCACTATGAAATTCAAGTGTGGGTGGGTAACACATTCACAACAGCCAGGTGGGTATCCATAATGGGATGCGTAGACTTGGGTTGTCCCATTGTGAAATCGGGGCGTTCGTAGTGGCCTCAGTTACCGGTGATCATCGGCTGCTTTAATCTTGGACTCGGTATACGCTTCCATAGTTCTCTGGAGATGTACACTCTAAAACCGCTTCTCATAATACATCTTGATGTACTGTATCTGTATACTACAAAACATTAATCCTAAGTGTTTATGCTAACAGTATCTCTGGAATCTGGTTATGCACACTCTACATAACAGTTATTATAGTCTAAACACTAGCAACTAGGCTCTCACTTTTTTCACATTTATTTCTAGTTTCCTGCTATTTGTATTATTTAAAACATTTTGTCACTGCTTTCTACGAGGACAAACGTTTCATAGGACAAATCACACAAATAATTTATTTTTTTATTATTATTTTTTTATTTATTTATTTTATTTTATTTATTTATATATTGTTTATTTATTTATTTATTTATATAATAATAATAATAATAATAATAATAATAATAATAATGATAATAATAACAATAATAATAATAATGATAATGATAATGATAATAATAATAATAATAATAATAATAATAATAACAATAATAATAATAATAATAATAATAATAATAATAATAATAATAATTATTATTATTATTATTATTATTATTATTATTATTATTGTTAATACTATTATTACTATTATTATTATTTATTTATTTATTTATTTATTTATTTACATATTTTATTTTATCTTATTTGTTTATTTTATTTTATTTATTTATTGTAGTTATTTATTTTATTATATATATATATATATATATATATATATATATATATATATATATATATATATATATATATATATATATATATATATATATATATATATATATATATATATATATATATATATATATATATATATATATATATATATATATACACACACACACACACACACACACACACACACACACACACACAGACGCGTATGCATGTATGTACGTATATTCCACCTTTGTTGACAAAACAAACCACTCCTAAGTCTGTAAAAGTCCTTCCGAGGTACTTTTATCTTTCTCCCACTTTGAGAGCACTTCTAGGAGCAAACTGACAACTTTGAAAGCCCTTTTAGGAATTAGGGGCAACTGTGAAAATAATCTTTACTTTGAGAGTAACTTTTAGCTTTTAAAGTGCTTATTAATGCAGGCCCTGGTCGCACTATTTCCTGTGGCGGTGACAACTGTTGCTCTTATTTGCGACTTGCAACCATACGTAATTTACAGAAAATTCTATCTCCATCTCTTTCTTTCCCAAGATGTCAGTTAAGTTTATGAAACATGTATGTTGGTCCTACCATCTGACGACTGCACAGAGAGTTACTATCTAAATGACTGCTGACAAATGAAGCAAAGAAAATTACTAGGAAGGAACTGTTCAATAAAGTAAACCGAAGAAAAGTCAACTCATAATGAGGACATGGTGCAGAGATGAAGACAATGCGAGACAGGAATGAACTGAATCAAATTGTAACATCGTACCACTAATCAACTCTAAGAAGGATGTAAGGAAGAGGAAGCGTCGTGTCATCTTCACCTTCGCTGACAAAGGTGAAAGATTAACTTGGACTGATTTGGTAATTTCACACTCACTGAGTTTATCTAATTTGCCTCCTTGATGATGAGTGCATTATAAACTGACGCCGGATCCTGGCCTCTGGAAACTTACCCCATTATCTCATTCCTGGCATATTACGCAGGATCTTACACGTGGAGCTTTTACTCGTATATTTTTCTTGTTTGTAATTAGGCAACAAATTACAAACGCCTTCAAAGTACTGAATGCCGAAGTTCATATCGAAAGTTGTGAATAATGGAGAACGCACACTGTTGGGATTTCACTCTTTAAAATAATAATTTCCCTCTCCTCGTTGATAAATCTGCACAGCATTACAAAACCATTCTCTACTAGGCACAACTTGAACAAAGCAACTCATAAGGCATTGGGAAGAATGACATGTCAAACTCAATAAATGTTTTACTAGTGTGTCTGTGTGTGTGTATTATCATATTTACAAAAAAAAAAAAAAATCGGCTTAGGAAAGGATTTATTAATGAGGTTGACTTATTTATTTATTTATCTATTTTCTTTTCACGTATAAGTTTGGGGAAATGGCAAAAACTTAACGATTCACCAATCAGAGATGCCTCGCTGAAAGGAGAGAGAAGGCGGGGTACGTGGCCTCTAATAGATCAGCTTAGTCTACGGGGATCGTAGTGATGTACCAGACACTAATATTTATTTTCCACATCTAAAACAAAGTGGTGCATTATGGAGTATGAAAATTTCAGAATTTAAATGCATAAAGAATAAGAATACATCTCCAGTCATAAGAGAGAGAGAGAGAGAGAGAGAGAGAGAGAGAGAGAGAGAGAGAGAGAGAGAGAGAGAGAGAGAGAGAGAGAGAGAGAGAGAGGGGGAACGATCAGCATTTGAATTGACAGAAGTCGTACCATATGTACACAGCCTGATAAACACAATGCACTATTAAGTCGTAAGTTACCTTTCGTGAAGATACCATCTAATGTTGTGCTTACAGGGGACACATTGAGTTGGTCCTTTTCGTAAACCTGAGAAAGAAACACTACTTAATAGAGCGCTTCTGGTAGACAACATGAACTCGTGAGAAATCATTCTGCGTATCTAAGAACTAAGTAATATGTCTTGTATAAACGTTAGGTTATGAAAATTTTGATCTATAAAACTGAAGTACGTAATTAATTATTGCTCGAGAAGAAATATAAAATGTTTAAGTATCTGGAGGAGTAGGACTAGAAGCACACACACACACACACACACACACACACACACACACACACACACACACACACACACACGCACACACACACACGTCGTGTACCACCCCTCCACGAGCCACCGCAGCACAGTTACTCACCACTCACATCAGTGACACTGCTGATGCCCTGAGGGTGAGGTATCCTGCCGCCAAGCTGGTCATCTTTGGGGACTTTAACAGATAAGACATCAGCGATATCCTACACCAGCTACACCTCACCCAGGTCGTGGACTTCCCCACCCACCAGCAAGCCATCCTCGACCTAATACTGACAGACCTAGGCCAACAGTACTCGCTCCCCAAGCCGTTGTCTCCCATGGGACGGAGCACCCATCTCTCTATACTGTGGACACCCACACCCACCACCTCGACCCCCCGGCCAGCTGTCACCAGGATCCACCGACCCGTGCCTGACTCAGCCATGCGGGAGTTTAGGCAGTGGGTGACACAACACCCGTGGACCGAGGTGCTGGATGTGGAGGACGTCCACTCAAAATGGCACAATTACGTCGCCACCACCACAGAAGCCTTCCACCGCTACTTCCCAGCCAAGAGCGTCACAGTGCACCCGTCTGATGCCCCCTGGATGACGCCCCGCAATAAAAGACTCATGCGTCAGCGGACCTAGGCGTTCCACTCCTGCCCGGTCCTATACAGGAAACTAAGAAACAGAGTGATCAGGGAGATTAAGACTGCCAAGGCAAGCTATTACCCAGACAAGATACACCACCTCAAGCTGGCCAACAACAGACAGTGGTACGTTAAGATCAAAGCTTTGTGTGGCCTACAAAAGCACACTTCATCCCTCCCTTGCACCTCACACCTTCCTGCTAATCTCGCGGCTCAGGAGATGAACGATCACTTTGCCGCTATCTGTCAGACCTTTCCTCCCCTCCACACCACTCCCGCTTCCTGTCTATCTTCCCGTTTCCTCCTCTCCCCCCCATTGTCCAGGCGATGGATTTTTCTAAGAGAATACTCAAATTCAAACCAAGATCCACCACACCCACTGACCTTCTTATAAAAATTTACAAGGAGTTTGCTGTAGAGCTAGCAACACCGCTATGCTCCATAATAAACGCCTCTCTCTCCCAACACTCTTGCCCCGCGGACTGGAAGACATCTTACGTGACCCCCATCCCCAAAACTTCCAGTCCTCAGTCACTCAATGACTTCACGCCAGTCTCTATCACCCCCATCCCTAGCCTTATTTGTGAAGATTTTGTGTATGACTGGGCCTACACCAAAATTTGTAATACCGTGGATATCAAACAGTTTGGAAATATTAAAGCCACCTCCACCTCCCATTACCTAACCAGCTTCCTTGAATTCATCCACAGCCACCTGTAAAAGCGAAACACCTCTCTAGCTGTTGCTTTTGTGGACTTCAAAAAAGCCTTTGATCTTGTTGATCATACTGTTGTCATCGGCAAGGTAATAAGTCTGGGTCTCCCTCCTAACCTGGTAGCATGGCTAGCCGATTTCCTCACAGGGAGGCGTCAGGCCGTTCGCTATCAGGGCTCTGTCTCTAATTTCCAACAGCTGACATGTGGGGTCCCCCAGGGGACCAAGATGGGTCCACTTTGCTTCCTCCTCCTCATCAACGACGCCCTTACTGACCCCCCCCCCCTCGCTGGAAGCATGTGGACGACTGCACCGTGGGCGTCCCAGTTTCCAACAAGAACCCGGACTACTCGCCACTGCAAGCAATTCTGGAGCGACTGCAGACGTGGACGGAGGAGAGCAGGATGACCATCAACCACAGAAAAACTGTGGTGATGCATTTCTGTACCTCCTCTGTACCAGTGCCCCCTCCCCAGCTCACAGTGGGCCCTCACTCCCTCCAGGTGGTCCGATGTGCCAAGCTTCTCGGAGTCACGGTGGACGACCAGCTGACCTGGAAGCACCATGTCGCCAGCACCGTAAGATCCGGTACCTACAGGCTGTACATGCTGCACAGACTCAGGTCGCTGGGGACGCCGACAGACAAGTTAAGGGGGGTGTACCTCACCTTCATCCTCCCCAAGCTCATGTATGCCTCCCCAGCGTGGTCCTCTTCCCTCACACACACTATTATTAAAGGTGTGCCACAAGGTTCTATATTAGGTCCCATATTATTTCTTATATACATCAATGATATATGTAATGCTAGTGATATGCTTAGTTTCTATATGCCGATGATACAAGTCTTCTCCTAGCAGATAATGATTTGTGTAACTTAAATGTAAAGTTAAATCAAGAATTGCATAACATATTCAAATGGATAACCGCAAATAAATTAATAGTAAACATTAAGAAAACTAACTTAATATTGTTTCAAAGCCGCTCTGTTGTAAGTAATTTCGGAAGAGTTTCTTATGGAGGTTGTGAGCTAAATCGTGTTTTTTTCTACAAAATTCTTAGGAGTTATTATTGATGAAAATTTAAATTGGAAAAAGCATATACAGTCGGTGTGTTCAAACTTATCAAAAAACTTGTGGAATTTTATTCAGAATTAGGTACAATCTTACAACTGAAGCCTTACGCAGCTTATATTATTCATTATGTTATCCGTACCTTATTTACTGTATCGATCTGGGGTTGTACTTGGCCTACGGTTGTGAATGATGTCTATGTAGTACAAAAGAAAATAGTAAGAACCATTGCCTTCAAAAGCAAATATGATTCCACCGACTTACTGTTTAAGGACTTAAATATACTAACTTTCGACCTCTTAAAAAAATATTTCATAGCGCTGACCGTATATAAAAATGTTAATGGTAATGATCCTAATAACATAATATTCAATGTATTCCACCATAGGCAAGGTACCCGAGGAAATCATCTTAATCTCATTTACCCACAAGCAAGAACTAGTTTGTATAAATTTTCCATACACTGTGTTGGTCCTAAAGTATGGAGCGTATTGCCTGATGATATAAAAAATTGTTGTAATTTCAATATTTTCTAAAGTAGAATTAAAAAGTTCCTATTTAATAGTCTAAGTCAAAACTGAGATCTGTAATAAAATTTTAGTATTTTTTTCTATATTTGAATTATGTAGCTTATTACAAACATAACTTATCTTAAAAATATTAATCCCTAAAAAATGGTGTAATAATGTTATTTATTTTCTACTGTTCTATATGATTTATATTGTTGCCCTGCCCTCTATATAAGTCGAATTTTTATGTATATCACTCCTCTGTCCGCTAGGGAGCCTCGGCTCAGCAGGCTAGTGCCCGATTAATCATGTAATGCTACTTCTCTGTAAAAAAAAAACAAAAAAAAAAAAGAAAATGCTGTTCTGGGCAATAAACAATCAATCAATCAATCAACAACTACAGCTGGAGTGTGTGTAGAAAAGGGCGTGCAGGGTCATCCTTGGCCCTGCCTACACTACCTATGATGAAGCCCTGACCACCCTAAGTTTGTCCAGACTATCGACCAGGCACCGAGAGGCTCTGGAAAAGTTTGTAAGGGGACTGTTGCAAAATCCACGTCTCAGACATGCTGCCGCCTGATGCGCCTCGCCCGGTACGTGCCACCAGACACCACAACAAGATAACGTCCCTAAAAGCGCCGCGCACGAACTGGTACAGACTCAGCGCGATTCCCACCATTGTGCGAGCCATCAATCAATAGTATTTTCCTTCTAGATTAGACTTAGCTTTAGGATAAATGTTAAGTATTTCCCCACCCCTTCTGTACATTTTAAGTTTGTTAACTGCCTAAAGAATAAACGTTTATTATTATTATTATTATTATTACACACAATTTCATCTCAAATATATTATATTAAAAAGCTTATTAATGTCATCCAAGAACAAAGCTTACACATACACAGTAATTCGCGAAATTAAAAGTCATGAAATATAATACAATTAAAAAGAAAAATTAATATTCGGCATAATGTTTACTATATAATTCCCAATTGATATTCACTTTATTCTGTAATGAAATGCGCTTTAAAAAAAAAATCCAGTAGCGAAGCTGGATGATGATAATGATGGTGATAGAAATTCCATCCAAATTCTAAATAAAATTAAACTGCAGACTTTAACACACACACACACACACACACATTTATATATATATATATATATATATATATATATATATATATATATATATATATATATATATATATATATATATATATATATATATATATATATATATATATACTCGTATATACTCGTATATATATATATATATATATATATATATATATATATATATATATATATATATATATATATATATATATATATATATATATATATATATATATGATGTATTTAAAGTAGACTTGGTGATTAACGTCAAATAGAAATACCTAAACAGGAATGCATACGAATGTTGTTCATTAAGCAACACATTAAGACTTTAATGCGCTAACAGTGATCTTAGCCAACCACATTTCAGTGTAACAAAACGATTTTACCCAACACTTCTGGATGTTATTTATTAGACGTCGAACTCAACAAGAATTAAACATTTCACGTAAAGAAGCCACATAACGCCTAACATCTGACCTCTATATAATTTCTGAATGAGGCAGGGCAAACTTTTTGTTCAGTTCCTTATCAACTCAGTTTGTCTATAAACTTGACAAAATTTTTTAACTACTGTTAAGAAAGCACGCTCGGCTCACAACCAAGAAGGCCCCGGTTCGAATCCTGGGAGCGGTGAGGCAAATGGTCGAGCTTCTTAATGTGTAGCCATCTGACATCTGGGCGTAGTAGTAGGGTGTGGTAGCGTGCATAAGTTCTCCTATCATATCCAAAGCACGATGGGATTATTGCTCGAATGCTTGCTAAGTGTAGCATCCAGCCTCCCTCTCTGGATGCTTGGATGAGCTCCAACAAGATTTCAACCGTTTCAGCTTGAGAGGCTGCCGTTTCCACCAATGCAGTAGACTTCAAACAGTTCCATGATGCGTATACAAGCATTGTTCTCCAGAACTTCCTTCAAAGTAGTTTATGACACATTTTCCCCAAGGCTGTCTATTGCCTTCAGTGTTTCATCCAAGTGAACCATGTCGTTCGTGTGAGATGTTTCCAACCAGGAGAAGAAACCATTCCTTGTCAGTCGCATGAGAACCTCGTACAAGAGCTTGTGTAGTTGCACTGTCCTTTTGTACAGCCTTCTGCCATTATGCCAGACTCAATGCACAGGTCTCCGAGTCCAGCATCTTTAAAACGCTTTCTTGTTATTGCCAGCAGTGTGCAGATAGTGTGAAATACCACAAGCCTGATGATGATATTCTGGAACTTGTGAGCCTGTTTCCATTTGATCTCAACATCCTTTGCATACAAGGTTTGGTAAAAGAGATATAGACAAACTTTGTCAGGCCCAAGCACGGCATGATGCTTAGTGACTGGTTAAGCACCTCATTGACAGTAGACATTTGTGTCGCTGGAGCATTGATGGATAGCAGATAGCCTACATTGTCAGAGATGAATGTCACCGCGAATGAGGATGTTGAAGCCAATTCAATTGCTGACTGATTGGTCTTCTTGCTGTAGCATTCTTGCTAGGACCCAAACAATTTTTTTCTTTCTGGCAAGCTGAGTATTGGCTACAGTATCAGCATCTGAATTTTTGCTTTGTGGTGGCCCCACCCGTTGTACAGTATTGTAAGTTGGTAACATTGGTGAAGGTGAATCAGTGTTTATGTACTTTGTTTTGGCAACAGTAGGCATGGATTGGACAGCGTTTCCATTGACTCTGTAAGATGTTTCCTCTCTACTGATGGTTTCTTCATGACGATCAACATCCTTCCAGGCTAAAGTTGTGAATACACCAAAATGGATGTTACTTGGTAAGGCAATGTCACTCCCTGATGCCAAGAGTTTCTGAAGACACGCTGTGATCAAGTCGATGAGGATGCTCATGAGCTCTGCATTCCCTGTCAAAGACTTGACACTGAATGGCAGAACGTTGTGGTTGGTAGATTTGATCTTTACACATGTCACTGCATATACGCTGATTGTTGGAGCCCTTGAACTTTCTTGGATGCATGCATGATCAGGATCATTAAAGCCTGTGACATTTAGTTATTTTAATGTTTTTTTTTTTTTTTTTTTATTTATTTATTTATTTTATTCATTTTTTAACAACTACTTATGTCCTGCATTATCTCCTCAGTTATTGATTAATTAAGTTAGTATGTGTGATGTCTTCATAATATCTGAGAGTCAGTATTTCATTCTGTTTCCTTCTTCATGCAGGAATACACTGTATTTATTGGTTATTTTTTCCCTAACTGGTGTAATCCTTGCGCCATTTTATATAGATATCTTTCCTAAAACAGACGTGGATTATATGAGTGGAAGTCATGAAAGAGTGAAGACACTGGCTTACTTGCACTAATTAAAAGTGGAAAAAAAAAAAGACTCAACGGCTAAAGACTAAAAGGAAGGAAAGAACAAAGACACTGGTTTACTCTTGGGACTGATGGCGCTCGTGAGATAAAAAAAAAAAAAAGATAGAAACAGGCTAAATCAAACTAAATGTTCTTGCTGCCGGCTTTGCATCAGGTATAATATTCTCATAATAACACAAGATGTCTGAACAATTTGAGAAAACCTCTACTAAGAAGAAAATTAAGAAACGCGCCCGATTGCTGGGTGCGCTGAAGAAGCTCCTTTGTTGTTGCTGGTGCAAGTCGCCGAAGGAGGACGAGGAAGCCAAGGAGTACGTGGTTATTGACCGTTCACGCCAAGATGAGGGACAGAAAGCCGATATTGTGCTTGAGGAGAGTGACAGCCTACCTGGCAGCGGCACGGAGACGGGCCAGTCACTAAAAGTGACTTGCGAACAGTCTCTAGAGTGCGAGTCAGACCAGATCTTGGCTGAAGAATGCGCTGGAAGGTGCTGTGCGTGAGGTTGGTCAGAGTTTCTCTGGCGAAAAGTATTTATCTACGTCTGACGTGCACACGTCGTCAGTCTGTCTGTCACCGAAGGGAACGGTGAATGCCCTGAGAACACTTGCTCTCCTTCCGAAGAAGTGAAGGAGGCAGAGTAAGTTGTATTGTGTGATGAAGCCTTGATTGAAAAGATTTATTCTATGAATGAAGGACCTCGGAAGCCATCAGCGACAGAGGCCCTAGACTCCTAGAGTGTGTTGAGGCGATACCTTCACCGTCCGAGGAGCAAGGCATGGCTAAGAGGCAGACAGAGCGCTGTATTGCAAGACGTAAGCGACACAGGAAGAAGAGACTGCGACACGAAAGGAAGGTCAATGGTGGCGAGTGGCACTTGGTGTATAGGAAACCAAGACGGAAGAAGAATGAGACAGTAAGTACTCCAGGAAAGAGAAACACTTGCCATCAAACTTCCTAAGCCTGAGCCACAGCGTCTCCCGCAAGCCCAAGGAGCCGCGCCGGGGCAACAATTCCCCTCAAGACAATCGTGGTAAAGTGCGGCTGTCGTGGCAAGAGAGCACGGTGGAGGTGGTGGTGCCGGGGCCCCCAAACAGACGGCATCACGTCATCGGCACGCGGGGAGACGCAATCCGTCAACTGCAGCAGCAGTACCCCGCCATGCGTGTGTCGGTGCCTCTCCCGGAGGACCTTGCTTCTCGGGAGGAAATCATCGAGGGGCCCAGGACACAAGCTGACGCCATGGCTCTGCAAATTACTCGCTGCGTGCAGGCTATAGAAGAGAAGCTGGCGAGGTAGAGCAGCGGCGCCAGGAGAGAAAGTGATGTTAAAGGTGGACGTGGCGCCCGACATGCGGCGCCATGTGGTGGATCCTCGAGGTGAGACGCTGAGGAGGATGGCACAGGAGCACCCCGCCGTCAGGGTGACGGTGCCGGCCCCACAGCGACAATCGGACTGCCAGTGTGATCATTAGGGGGCCACGCGATGAGGCGGCCGATGTCTCAGACTGTATCACAGCGTGTGTGCTGGCTGCAGGCACGCGGCAGCGGCAGCGGCATCCGAACAAAAAGAAAGCAGTGAGGAGGCAGCGCACTAATTACCACACCCCGTCTTTACAAAGACCTGTCTTCCCCCCAGACTGACCCGGCACACTAGGGTCCTGCAGCACGCGCCATTCTCGTTTTCATTTAATATTCCTTTCATTTTCTGTATTTAGAAGTTCACCAAAATAATCCTTCAGTCTACGCTCTATATCTATATCTACATCTATATCTATATATATATCAGTTCTCTTAAGGCCCAATAAAATCGTGCAGGTATTAGATTTTATATGAATATATGAATGAGCGATTTCAACTTTTGGGATGTCCTTTACTTCGGTCCGAAATACACGTTGTTCTTAGCTATTCACGGTGACCTTACAAATGTTCTCGCTAAAGCTTCAAGTCATCCTGACCTCCCTTTATATATATATATATATATATATATATATATATATATATATATATATATATATATATATATATATATATATATATATATATATATATATATATATATATTTTTTTTTTTTTTTTTTTTTTTTTTTTTCACAGTCAACATACCAGGCACTTATTAAGTGTTTTTTTTTTTTTTTTTTTTCAGGATCCCATCCTTGAGGAAACGTTTTTTGATAGTAACTGATGGATACGGAGACAGCGTATTACCAGTACAGTAGAAATATGATCTATGCTCACCAAGACATTTGATACGATGTATAATAGAACGCACTGTACGTGTGGAGCAACGATTTTTCAATTCATAGGTCTATGATGCGAGAAGTGAACAGATCCGCGACAAAGAGCAAAACAAATATTAAATTTCGTGATATTGAAAGCAAGAAGTATTATGGATGAATTTGTGTGTGTGTATGTGCGTGTGTGTGTGTGTGTGTGTGTGTGTGTGTGTGTGTGTGTGTGTGTGTGTGTGTGTGTGTGTGTGTGTGTGTGTGTGTGTGAACAGATGAATATATGAATTTCTCCTCATGTCCTATACTCACATGTATTGTTTTTGTAGAGTATGAAGAGAATAATAAAGAGAAACATCTAAATCGGTGTAACAAGGAGAAGGACGATGAGGAGGATGAAGAGAAGAGGACACTGGCATCGAACAATGAAAAAAAGGAGAGAGAGAGAGAGAGAGAGAGAGAGAGAGAGAGAGAGAGAGACGTATCACAAGTGGTTCCTTCTGGAGCCAAGAAAGGAAAGGAAAGGAAGTGTCGCCGAAGAAAATCTGAAAAAAATAACTTCGGTCGCGATGAAAAGGATATCCTAAAGACCTTAGAACGAAGACGAGAAGACAGGAAGGAAGGGATAATGGAGCAAGAAGGGCCAGCGGGAATTCACAAATGAAACAATGCCAGGAATGGGAGCGATAAGATTACTCAAGTAGGCTGGAAAATTAGATACGGTGAAAGGAGAACGTCCGGATAAGTGGAGAGAGAAAATTGAGGTTAAACTTGAGTAGAAAAAGATAATAAGGCTTACAAGTAGACGAAAAAGGAGAATGGAAGTAACAGAGCAAGAGAAAGTCTAGAACACAAAAAAAAAAAAAAATACGAGACAAAAAAAAATAAAGTGAAGATTACAGAACAGAGACAGAGCAGTGGAGAAAAATAAAAGAAATAAAAAGAGGCAGAACAAACAAAGGATGTAAGCTCAAATGTGTAAAGGAAAAAGTAAAAGAAGAGTAAATGTGTGGGTGAGCAGAAGATGATTCTACTGTTAAAGAAAGCCAACGAGTTACCAGACAGAATGACAGGGTGAACACTTAAAATAACTGCTTAAAGGAAGAGGACAGAAGGTAGGACAGGTAAGAGTGAAAAAGAAAAAAAGTGGAAGACGAGAGGGATTAATATGAGGTTTGCCTTAAAGTATTCAAGTTAATAAATTAATGAATAAATAAATAGATGAATAAAATCCAAGAAACATTACACTGGAATACAGAAAAAAAGAGAAAATAAAGATGAAACCTAGGTGAAATAGTATATGAAAAAGCAGAACCAATATTGGAGAGAGAGAGAGAGAGAGAGAGAGAGAGAGAGAGAGAGAGAGAGAGAGAGAGAGAGAGAGAGAAGGGGGGGGGCGGTGGGAAGGGGTGGCATGAGTTGGTGAGGGATAAGTAGCGCAGAATGGAGTAACAAATTATAATGAGTGCCAAGGGCCAGATGACCAAGTGTTGTTTCTATTGGCCTTACCGTTACCACGGTTTACCGTGGTAACGGTAAGGCCAATACCACGGTAACCGTTACCACTGTTTACCGTTACCGCGGTAAACCGTGGTAACGGTAATATATATATATATATATATATATATATATATATATATATATATATATATATATATATATATATATATATATATATATATATATATATATATTCTCTGGCTATGACTGGAAGAGTGGCTAACGCACGATTTTGATTCTTGGATTTTTCTTTTCTCAGAGCTCACGATATGAGACTAGGAATACGGAATTTTATTATTATTAAGTTTTTATTAGCATTTTTTTTTTTTTTTATGTAGGAAGGGCACTGCCCAAGGGCAACAAAAATACAATAAAAAAAGGCCCACTGAAATGCCAGTCCCATAAAAGGGTCAAAGGAGTGGTCAAAAAATGATGGATAAGTGTCTTGAAACCTCCCTCTTGAAGGAATTCAAGTCATAGGAAGGTGGAAATACAGAAGCAGGCAGGGAGTTCCAGAGTTTACCAGAGAAAGGGATGAGTGATTGAAAATACTGGTTAACTCTTGCGTTAGAGAGGTGGACAGAATAGGGGTGAGAGAAAGAAGAAAGGTTTGTTCAGCGAAGCCGTAAGGGGAGGGGAGGTATGCAGTTAGCAAGATCAGAAGAGCAGTTAGCATGAAAATAGCGGTAGAAGACCGCTAGAGATGCATCATTGCTGCGGTGAGAGAGAGGCTGAAGACAGTCAGTTAGAAGAGATGAGTTGATGAGACGAAAAGCTTTTGATAACACCGTGTCCAGAAAAGCTGTATGAGTGGAACCCCCCAGACATGTGAAGCATACTCCATACATGGACGGATAAGGCCCTTGTACAGAGTTAGCAGCTGGGGGGGGGTGAGAAAAACAGACGGAGACGTCTCAGAATACCTAACTTCATAGAGGCTGTTTTAGCTAGAGATGAGATGTGAAGTTTCCAGTTCAGATTATAAGTAAAGGATAGACTGAGGATGTTCAGTGTAGAAGAGGGGGACAGTTGAGTGTCATTGAAGAAGAGGGGATAGTTGTCTGGAAGGTTGTGTCGAGTTGATAGATGGAGGAATTGAGTTTTTGAGGCATTGAACAATACCAAGTTTGTTCTGCCCCAATAAGAAATTTCAGAAAGATCAGAAGTCAAGCGTTCTGTGGTTTCCCTGCGTGAAATGTACACCTCCTGAAGGGTTGGTCGTCTATGAAAAGATGTGGAAAAGTTCAGGGTGGTATCATCAGCGTAGGAGTGGATAGGACAAGAAGTTTGGTTTAGAAAATCATTAATGAATAAAAAGAAGAGATCAGGGTGACAGGACAGAACCCTGAGGAACACCACTGTTAATAGATTTAGGAGAAGAACAGTGACCGTCTACCACAGCAGCAATAGGACGGTCAGAAAGGAAACTTGAGATGAAGTTACAGAGAGAAGGATAGAAGCCATAACAGAGTAGTTTGGAAATCAAAGCTTTGTGCCAGACTCTATCAAAAGCTTTTGATATGTCCAAGGCAACAGCAAAAGTTTCACCAAAATCTCTAAAAGAGGATAACCAAGACTCAGTAAGGAAAGCCAGAAGATCACCAGTAGAGCGGTCTTGACGGAACACATACTGGCGATCAGATAGAAGATTGTGAAGTGATAGATGTTTAAGAATCTTCCTGTTGAGGATAGATTCAAAAACTTTAGATAGGCAGCAAATTAAAGCAATAGGACGGTAGTTTGAGGGATTAGAACGATCACCCTTTTTAGGAACAGGCTGAATGTAGGCAAACCTCCAGCAAGAAGGAAAGGTAGATGTTGACAGATAGAGCTGAAAGAGTTTGACTAGGCAAGGTGCAAGCATGTAGGCACAGTTTCGGAGAACAATAGGAGGGACCCCATCAGGTCCATAAGCCTTCCGAGGGTTTAGGCCACCAAGGGCATGGAAAACATCATTACGAAGAATTTTAATAGGTAGCATGAAGTAGTCTTTAGCAAAGGTTTGAGTGAAGAGTTCAGCTTTATAAATAGATGTGAAAGTAGTGGTGCCATCTTGTTGAAATAAAGGAGGGAAAGAAGAAGAAGCAAAGTTATTGGAGATATTTTTAGCTAGATGCCAGAAGTCACGAGGGGAGTTAGATCTTGAAAGGTTTTAACACTGTTAATGAAGGAGTTTTTGGCTAGTTGGAGAACAGACTTGGCATGGTTCCGGGCAGAAATATAAAGTGCATGAGATTCTGATGATGGAAGGCTTAAGTACCTTTTGTGGGCCACCTCCCTATCATGTATAGTACGAGAACAAGCTGTGTTAAACCAAGGTTTGGAAGGTTTAGGTCGAGAAAAAGGGTAAGGAATCTAGGCCTCCATGCCAGACACTATCACCTCTGTTATGCGCTCAGCACACAAAAAGCACACGGAAGCAGTACTCATTCCAAGGAAAATCAGCAAAATACCTCCTCAGGTCCCCCCAACTTCACATGTCTGGGGGGGTTCCACTCATACTGCTCTTCTAGACAGGGTGGAATCAAAAGCTTTTCGTCTCATCAACTCCTCTCCTCTAACTGACTGTCTTCAGCCCCTCTCTCACCGCCGCAATGTTGCATATCTAGCTGTCTTCTACCGCTATTTTCATGCCAACTGCTCTTCTGATCTTGCTAACTGCATGCCTCCCCTCCTTCCGCGGCCTCGCTGCACAAGACTTTCTTCTTTCTCTCACCCCTATTCTGTCCACCTCTCTAACGCAAGAGTTAACCAGTATTCTCAATCATTCATCCCTTTCTCTGGTAAACTCTGGAACTCCCTGCCTTCTTCTGTATTTCCACCTTCCTATGACTTGAATTCCTTCAAGAGGGAGGTTTCAAGACACTTATCCACCAATTTTTGACCTCTGCTTTGACCCTTTTATGGGACTGGCATTTCAGTGGGCATTTTTTTTATTAGATTTTTGTTGCCCTTGGCCAGTATCCTTCCTACATAAAAAAAAAAAAAAAAAAAAAAAAAAACTAGCAGAGGCAAAACGCCAGAGGCACCTTCGCTTAGGGGGATCCTGATGAGGGATTGGAGGGATAGGACAAGATACAGATATAAGATTGTGATCGGAGGAGCCCAACGGAGAAGAAAGGGTGACAGCATAAGCAGAAGGATTAGAAAGTCAAGATTGTTGGGCGTATCTCCAAGACGGTCAGGAATACGAGTAGGGTGTTGCACTAATTGCTCTAGGTCGTGGAGGATAGCAAAGTTGAAGGCTAGTTCTCCAGGACGGTCAGTGAAGGGAGAGGAAAGCCAAAGCTGGTGGTGAACATTGAAATCTCCAAGAATGGAGATCTCTGCAAAAGGGAAGAGGGTCAGAATGTGCTCCACTTTGGAAGTTAAGAGTCAAAGAATTTCTTATAGTCAGAGGAGTTAGGTGAGAGGTAAACAGCACAGATAAATCTAGTTTGAGAGTGACTCTGTAGTCGTAGCCAGATGGTGGAAAACTTGGAAGATTCAAGAGCGTGGGCACGAGAGCAGGTTAAGTCATTGCGCACTTAAACGCAACATCCAGCTTTGGATCGAAAATGAGGATAGAGAAAGTAGGAGGGAACAGAAAAAGGGGCTATCCTTGGTATCCTCGTGGAGGATAGCAAAGTTGAAGGCTAGTTCACGAGGATGGTAAGTGAAAGGAGAGGAAAGCCAAAGCTGATGGAGAACATTGAAGTCTCCAAGAATGGAGATCTCTGCAAAAGGAAAGAGGTTCAGAATGTGCTCCACTTTGGAAGTTAAGTAGTCAAAGAATTTCTTATAGCCAGAGGAGTTAGGTGAGAGGTAAACAGCACAGATAAATTTAGTTTGAGAGTGACTCTGTAGTCGTAGCAAGATGGTGGAAAACTCGGAAGATACAAGAGTGTAGGCACTAGAGCAGGTTAATTTATTGCGCACATAAACGCAACATCCAGCCTTGGATCGAAAATTAGAATAGAAAAAGTAGGAGGGAACAGAAAAGGGGCTACTGTCAGTTGCCTCAGACACCTGAGTTTCAGCGAGGAAAAGAAGATGAGGTTTAGAAGAAGAGAGGTGGTGTTCTACAGATTGAAAATTAAATCTTAGACCGCGAATGTTGCAGAAGTTAATGAAGAAAAAGTTGAGGGGGGTGTCAAGACACTTAGGGTGGTCAACAGAAAGGCAGTCCGACCTAGGGACATTTATGGTCCCCTCCCCAGATGGGGACTCCGAGGCTGGTGTAGGAGTCGCCATGATAATTTTGAAATTTTTGAGTGAAGGGTGTGTGTGTTATTAAGTGCTTGTAGTTTTATGTGGAGGAAGAGAGTTGCCTTTAGGGGGCAGGCTGTGACTGCCGCCTTGTGTTGTGAGACGCAAAGGGAAACGTTCAGTGAGGTCACAGCTGGGTTTAATGATAAGTTCACAGCACCCCCTAAACAGTGCTTTAGACCTCACTGGGAGTAATTATCGTTTCGGCTGGTGTCTACTGCCTTACATACACTTTCCACAACCCTATAATGTAATGTAATATATAAATATTTCTTTACATTACAATTACGTATAAATAAACAAAAGCTGTACATTCAAGAAAATGGGTGGATGTACATCTGGCAACATCCTACGTCTCAAGGCCGTGACTACTACACCCGCAGTTCTCAAAGAGTAGAACATGCTATGAATTTTACGAATTTTCAGTTTTCCTTTCCGATTGCTCTGAAGTCTCGTTTCCTATTTCTCATGCTTACTGATTATGGATTTGAGAAGTAATTTCTTAAGAGAAAATAACTTACTTTTTTATGTGTGTTTTTTTTTGGGGGGGGGGAAACACAGCAGACCGTCCTGTGTAGCCAAGTCCGCAACATTTATAACTAAAATCTTTATCCCTCTCCAATACTGAAGCTTTCAGTGTCATTTTAGTGCTTTGATATTATGTGCATGTTGATAAAGGCATCGAAAAAAGAAAATTATCCCAAAATATGTCTATGTTTCTACAGAAGTATTCAGTCTATAATAACTCCGAACCCAAAAGATTGGTATGTATACGAAAACGTTCACTCCTGACTTGTCAAAATATTCTTTGTTACTGTTAGTGACAGGTATATATATAAACAAAATTGAAGGCCATGATATGGCTCATAAACGAATTCGTATGTATACGTACTAAACACTTCCCTAAGAGGTTCGTATACATGGGCACTAAACACTTTATAGGTTAACTTGGCCTATCAAAACTCACTGTCTGTCTGCCTTTACGCCCATCACTCAGAATAACTTCTAATGTGTGTATGGGAGCTAGGACGCATTCTTGCTTTACTTCCGTTATTCAAGACAAACCTGGACAGCTCCTTCCCATCCCTCACCCCCCACTCCGCCAGCACTTAAAAACACTCCCAGCCTCGGAGTAAAGGTCAGTAAGCAGACCGGTAATCCTTGCGAAAATCCCAAGGAGTCACAGAAGATCCCAGAGTGCATCATGATGCAATGAATCAGACGTCTTCTTGAGATCAACATGGGATGCAAGCATTCCCTGCCGAAACTCAGGTCAGCTTTCCACCAGCACACGTGGCACTAGTAGTAGACGGGTTGTTGTCGATTTACCAAGTATGAATCCTGATTGGTCAGATTCTTGCTGCTTCAGCAGGCAGCTGTGGATGTGTTTCAAAAACAGACGGGCAAGCACCTTGCCTGACACACCAAGCACTGCACTCACGGTGACTGCTAGAGTCCCGACGGTTTACTTTATCTTTCAAGAGAGGAACGACCAATCCACTTTTCTATCCACGAGTAATAGTACCCAAGTGTCACAAGTCACTCATGACCGCATACAACACATGGTTCTCCGTCAGGTTGTATTAAGTTGCATGATACCAATAGGAGCCATTTGACGAGGCTTACGTTTGTTACAGATCATGAAATGACCCTTCCTGTAAGCTCTTTCTAGATGTTCCCTTAATATCTTGAAATTTGCTTTCTTAAGATCAGGTTCACGTAATAAGCTCAAATTAACGTTTGTCATGCACTTAGTGTCAAGCCTTCTTTCGTGATAACTTTTGTTAAATTGTCTTCTAACCGTAAAGTTGCAAATCAAGTTATCTTTATTAGGTGATACTGTATAGAAAATGTTTTTATTCCTCGCTGGTTCCGTTTCAAAAAATTATTTTGAATAACATTAATGAATTTCTCTGACTCGTGATCGCCTACTTCATCATCCCAGTCTATAATTAAAATCTTCCTTAAAGCACACTTTTTTTTTTATACTGGGACATTACACTCATTTCCTGCAATAACAATGTTGTTGCCTTTTCTTATAAGATTTTTGTGCAGTTTCTTCATCTTGCATGTTATACTTTTACTGCAAACCCTGATTGGACGGAGTGTTGGGTGGGAAGGACAGGACCCTTTTTCTATGTTATTCTGTTTCTCTTACTGTATGTTAGATACTATAGTCTTCATAAACATCCCCGTAAAAACAAACCGAACTGGTGTTGTTTGCTGCTCTTTCACGTTCCTTTGTGTTCCTCCTTGTGTTTTTTTTTTTCCTTCTTGCTGTCGCCCTCTTCCTCTTTTTTTTTTTTTCCCTTTACTCTCCCTTCACCTCAGCTCATTTTTTTTTCTCTGCTTTCTTTTCCTCTTACTTGTCCTATTCGCGCCCCCTCGCTTTCTCCTTGCACAGCCTGATCGAAAAGGAAATCATGCGTTCGACCATTTTTAATAGAACTCTTGTACTACCAGTGTTTCGACCAGCAGGAATGGAAATCCGTTACCTTATCCTCCTTTTCATCGCTTTTCCTTTCATTACTCTCTAATTCCTTTTCATTTTTCTTTTTTTTTATATCATCTTCGGAGTTGCTTTCCTCTTAGTGTGAATTCCTCGGTACTCATTCCTCACTTCCTTATCTCACCCCATGTGTACAAACTCGCATCCTCAGGTACTTTCCCCAAATTCTGTATTCACAAATTATTTTCCTCCTGTCACTCCATAATCCCCGCCCCTCTCTTTTATCACTCACCTCACTTCATAACCTCACACCACTTCCCTTAACCTCCTTTCCTTCATGAACATCGTCAACCTTATTTTAACTCCCATCTTGTTTTTCTCTTTGTCTTTTTTTTTTTCCACTCACGTGCTCCTGTTTC
>NC_087164.1:8047422-8049922 GCF_035594125.1 Scylla paramamosain | reverse complement strand
CAATCAGAAATTTTAGAAAGATAAGAAGTCAAGCGTTCTGTGGCTTCCCTGCGTGAAATGTTTACTTCCTGAAGGGTTGGACGTCTATGAAAAGACGTGGAAAAGTGCAGGGTGGTACCATCAGCGTAGGAGTGGATAGGACAAGAAGTTTGGTTTAGAAGATCATTAATGAATAATAAGAAGAGAGTGGGTGACAGGACAGAACCCTGAGGTTCTGTTAATAGATTCAGGTGAAGAACAGTGACCGTCTACCACAGCAGCAATAGAACGGTCAGAAAGGAAACTTGATATGAAGTTACAGAAAGAAGGATAGAAGCCGTAGGAGGGTAGTTTGGAAATCAAAGCTTTGTGCCAGACTCAAAAGCTTTTGATATGTCCAAGGCAACAGCAAAAGTTTCACCAAAATCTCTAAAAGAGGAAGACCAAGACTCAGTAAGGAAAGCCAGAAGATCACCAGTAGAGCGGCCTTGACGGAACCCATACTGGCATCAGATAGAAGATTGTGAAGAGATAGATGTTTAAGAATCTTCCTGCTGAGGATAGATTCAAAAACTTTAGATAGGCAGGAAATTAAAGCAATAGGACGGTAGTTTAAGGGATTAGAACGGTCACCCTTTTTAGGAACAGGCTGAATGTAGGCAAACTTCCAGCAAAAAGGAAAGGTAGATGTTGACAGACAGAGCTGAAAGAGTTTGACTAGGCAAGGTGCAAGCACGGAGGCACAGTTTCGGAGAACAATAGGAGGGACCCCATCTGGTCTATTAGCCTTCCGAGGGTTTAGGCCAGCAAGGGCATGGAAAACATCATTGCGAAGAATTTAAATAGGTAGCATGAAGTAGTCAGAGGGTGGAGGAGAGGGAGGAACAAGCCCAGAATCGTCCACGGTAGAGTCTTTAGCAAAGGTTTGAGCGAAGAGTTCAGCTTTAGAAATAGTTTTGATAGCAGTAGTGCCATCTGGTTGAAATAAAGGAGGGAAAGAAGAAGAAGCAAAATTATTGGAGATATTTTTGGCTAGATGCCAGAAGTCACGAGGGGAGTTAGATCTTGAAAGGTTTTTAACAATTTCTGTTAATGAAGGACTTTTTGGCTAGTTGGAGAACAGACCTGGCATGGTTCCGGGCAGAAATATAAAGTACATGAGATTCTGGTGATGGAAGGCTTAAATACCTTTTGTGGGCCACCTCTCTCTATCATGTATAGCACGAGAACAAGCTTTGTTGAATCAAGGTTCGGAAGGTTTAGGTCGAGAAAAAGAGTGAGGAATGTACGCCTCCATGCCAGACACTATCACCTCTGTTATGCGCTCAGCACACAAAGACGGAAGCAGTAGTCATTCCAAGGAAAATCAGCAAAATACCTCCTCAGGTCCCCCCAACTAGTAGAGGCAAAACACCAGAGGCACCTTTGCTTAGGGGGATCCTGGGGAGGGATTGGAGCGATAGGACAAGATAAAGATATGAGATTGTGATCGGAGGAGCCTAACGGAGAAGAAAGGGTGACAGCATAAGCAGAAGGATTAGAGGTCAGGAAAAGGTCAAGATTGTTGGGTGTATCTCCAAGACGGTGAGGAATACGAGTAGGGTGTTGCACCAATTGCTCTAGGTCGTAGAGGATAGCAAAGTTGAAGGCTAGTTCACCAGAATGGTCACTGAAGGGAGAGGAAAGCCAAAGCTGGTGGTGAACATTGAAGTCTCCAAGAATGGAGATCTCTGCAAAAGGGAAGAGGGTCAGAATGTGCTCCACTTTGGAAGTTAAGTAGTCAAAGAATTTTTTATAGTTAGAGGAGTTAGGTGAGAGGTATACAGCACAGATAGATTTAGTTTAAGAGTGACTCTGTTGTCGTAACCAGATGGTGGAAAACTCGGAAGATTCAAGAGCGTGGGCACGAGAGCAGGTTAAGTCATTGCGCACATAAACGCAACATCCTGCTTTGGATCGAAAATGAGGATAGAGAAAGTAGGAGGGAACAGAAAAGGGGCTACTGTCAGTTGCCTCAGACACCTGAGTTTCAGTGAGGAAAACAAGATGAGATTTAAAAGAGGAGAGGTGGTGTTCTACAGATTGAACATTATATCATAGACCGCGAATGTTGCAGAAGTTAATGAAGAAAAAGTTGAGGAAGGTGTCAAGACACTTAGAGTCGTCGAAAGAAAGGCAGTCTGACCTGGGGACATTTATGGTCCCCTCCCCAGATGGGGACTCCGAGGCTGGTGTTGGAGTCGCCATGATAATTTTGAAATTTTTGAGTGAAGGGTGTGCATGTTATTACGTGCTTGTAATTTTGTGTGGAAGAGAGTTGTCTTTAGAGGGCAGTCTGTGATTGTCCCCTTGTGTTGTGAGACACAAAGGGAAACGTTCAGTGAGGTCATAGCTGGGTTTAATGACAAGTTCACAGTACCCCCTGAACAGTGCATTAGACCTCACTGGGAGTAATTATTGTTTCGGCAGGTGTCTACTGCTATACTATATATATATATATATATATATATATATATATATA
>NC_087164.1:7992422-8034922 GCF_035594125.1 Scylla paramamosain | reverse complement strand
AGAGGCCTGAGGCGGGGATGCGGCAGCTTGTTAATAACGCAGGCGAGGGGGCGAGGCGGGCGAAAAAATGAAAAGTGTGAAGAAAGCAGGAGAGACAGCAAAAGAGAGGGATAATATCTTAACTGTGAGGAAGAAAGGGGTACGAAGCGAAGAGAAAGAATGGGAAGAGAAGTGATGGGGCTACTAGCGTGAAGGGATAGATGGAAAGGAAGGAGAAAGATGATAAGAATGGAAAAGAAAAAGAAGGAAAAAATAAGAGAGGCAATGACGAAAGAGAATGTGCAAGAGGAAAATGAGAATACTAAGCTGAGAATGGAAAATGAGAGGGAAGTGAAAAAAAAAAAAAAAAAAAAAAAAAAATATATATATATATATATATATATATATATATATATATATATATATATATATATATATATATATATATATATATATATATATATATATATATATATATATATATATATATATATATATATATATATATATATATATATATATATATATATATATATATATATATATATATATATATATATATATATATATATATATATATATATATATATATATATATATATATATATATATATATATATATATATATATATATATATATATATATATATATATATATATATATATATATATATATATATATATATATATATATATATATATATATATATATATATATATATATATATATATATATATATATATATAATGAAAAAAAGGTTAATGCACATGATTCGCATTTCTACAGGAACAACAAATCTCTTGATAATTTTCCCTGCCCGTGCGCTACTCGGCTCATTCTAATTATGAGTGAGCAATTATTTCAGGGAAATTACGAGTATATGCTCATTTAACAACACCATGATGTCATCCTCAGAGAGAGAGAGAGAGAGAGAGAGAGAGAGAGAGAGAGAGAGAGAGAGAGAGAGAGAGAGAGAGAGAGACGTAGGAAAAACAAATGAAACTACAGTGTGAAAGAGAATTCTTAATAAGGCAAAGGAAAAGTAAACACCGCATGGTTTCCTTGAACACACACACACACACACACACACACACACACACACACATACACACACAGAGAGAGAGAGAGAGAGAGAGAGAGAGAGAGAGAGAGAGAGAGAGAGAGAGAGAGAGAGAGAGAGAGAGAGAGAGAGAGAGAGAGAGAGAGAGAGAGAAATAATAATAACAATAATAAATTGTTTATTCCATGAAACATGGTTATTCATTTGATCATACACAAGTACAAGTAAAATGAGAAAGCAAATGTAGCTACATCATCAACTTAGCGTAAGGCCATAAATGCTAAAATGATGAGATAAAATCTACGAGAAATACTATAAAATACTATAAAATAATACCTAAAATAAAGCTAAAACTAAAATAAGACTAGAAACAAAATTAAAATATTGGAGAAATGCTAAAATATGAAATCTAGCTAGATAGTGTAAAAAATAAATACAAATGTGGAGACCTAATTCAACACATTTAACAGTAGATTTCTAAGACTAGATTTGAAACTATGTAGGCTTCCGGAGGTGGTAATATAGTGAGGGAGCTCATTCCATAACTTGGGCCCACACACCGTAGTGGCCCTAGCACCAGTGTCTGTTTTAGTTCTTTTTATATACAGGTTATTTCCTTGTCTTGTTGTGGTGGTTGTATTATCTCTGACTGTGGGAAGGTTCAGGTACCAGTCTGGGTATAGTCCATTCATTGATTTTTACACTGTAGTACACTTCTCTAAATAATATTTGTCTTTCACAGTCAGCCACTCTAGTTCTTTTATGATAGGAGTCACGTGGTCATATTTTCTTGCACCTCCAGTTACAACTTTAGCAGCAAAGTTCTGTAGTTTTTGTACAGTATGAATGAGAGTTTTGTTGGTAGAACTCCATATACAAATACAATAATTAATGAGGCTAAGCAATAAAGACTGTATAATAACTTTACGAGTAGGTTTGTCAAAGTTCTCACTAACTCTGTTTATAAACATTAATGTTCCCATTATTTTAGTATTTAATTCTGCAATGTGCACATCAAATAACATGTATTTGTCAAAACAGACGCCCAAATTTTTTACATGCGTAGTCGGGGATATATGTACTCCATTACAATTTATAGAAATGTCAGGGAGAACATGGGCTAACAGTTGCCTATTTCCAATGAAAATGCATTGCGTTTTTTCTTATTTAATAATAGACCATTTGTTAGGAAATAAAGTTCTATATGTCGCAATGCATTTTCAGTGTTGGAGATGAGCTCATCAAAATTTTCGACAGTATCAGCTTCGACGAATTGGGTGTCATCCGCCTATTGTATCAAAGATGTCTCGACTTTCTCATTAAGATCATTGACGTATATAGAAAATAAAATTGGGCCGAGAATTGAGCCTTGTGGAACCCCGTAACGTACGTTTTCTTTCTTAGATATTGTATTATTTAAGCGAACGGATTGTGACCTATCTTGAATATAATTTGCAAACCAAAAATTGTCAATATTAAGCTTAGTGCACTTATTTAATAAATTATCGTGGCTGATACAGTCAAAGGCTTTTGATAGGTCACAAAGTCAATACAGAGATTTTCTTTGAGTCCATATTATCATAAATTTTATCTGTAACGACAGTAAGAGCAGTTTCTGTAGACAGTCTAGGACGGAACCCGTGCTGCGTATTAGACAAGAGTTTATTAGTTTCTAAATAATGCGAGAGCTGGCTAGCAACTACTTTTTCAAGAATTTTAGAAAGAATGGGTAAAAGAGAAATAGGTCTGTAATTATTAAAATCATTAGTATCACCACTTTTAAAGAGTGGAACTACCACGGCATGTTTCCAAGTAGTAGGAAAGATACCTGTGACAATGGAAATGTTAACAATGCAAGTTAGATAGAATGCGATAACAGACAATGAGTCTTTTACGAAAGTTAAAGGAATACCATCAGAGCCTACTGAGCTTGTGTCTTTAAGTCCCTTTATATCAAGAATTATAGTGTCAGTGTCAACAGGTTGCGGTCTAAAATTATTGTCACCATCAAGGGTATTAATCATATCATTAAAAAGCATCACATTTTCACCATGGAGCGTCTCTTGAGTTTTTTCATAAGTATTTCTTCCAACATCTGCAAAGTGTTTATTAAAATCGTTAGCTTTAGTAATTTCATTATCAAAGTTGCAATTATTGGCATTGTGTTTAGAATTGGGGATTATTTCACTTATTGTTTTCCATGTCTTTGCAACATTACCTTTATTTTCATTAAGTTTATTACTGTAGTACTTGTTTTTACTTTCATCAATGAGAGTCTTGATTTGCTTCTTCTCTCGCTTATACTGATCCTGAAGGGCAGCGTTTTGTCTGTCAAATCTAAGCTTTTTTCGAGTTTCTTTTTTAAGTTTTATGATCTCCTGTAGATGATCCGTCATCCATGGTGCAAATGGTCGTTTAATTTCTTTCGTTACATAGGGAGCACAATCGTCCAAACATTTAATAGAATTAGAAGTAAAAATCTCAACCTGCCTATTGACATCGTCTGTGTATAAAATTTTATTAAAATGTTCCCTACTTTCAAGTATTTTAAAGCAAAAATCTTTCGTATATTTACCGAGGTGGCGGAAGGTTTTAATCATTGGCAGCCTTTTATGTTTGTTAACGTCAACAGTTATGCCGACGAGGTCGTGGTCTGCTACCTCCTGCGGGACAACGTCACAGATGAGCACAGAACTAGGCTTATTGGTGATGATAAGGTCTAATAGTGTCGAGGACGTATGGGTAATTCTAGTCGGTTTGTTGACCAACTGCGTTAATTTGCTGGCTTTTATAAGCCTAGACATTTTATTATCCTTATCCAGTAAATTGTCATTAAAAAAAGAGAGAGAGGAGAGAGAGAGAGAGAGAGAGAGAGAGAGAGAGAGAGAGAGAGAGAGAGAGAGAGAGAGAGAGAGAGAGAGAGACATCCAAAATTGGAAAATAGTGTCTTGAAACCTCACTTTTGGAAGAATGACAGTCATAGGAATGAGGAATTACAGGGATGAAAGATTGAAAATGTTGGTTAACTCTTGCATTAGAAAGGTGGACGGAAGACGGTTGAAAGAAAGTAGAAAGTCTTGTGAAGAGAGGCCGCGGGAGGAGGGAAAGCATACGGTTAGCAAGATCAGAAGATAACGGTAGAAGGTAGCAAGAGATGCAATATTGTGGTGAAGAGAGAGACTGAAAACAGTCAGTTAGAGAAGAATTGGCAAGACAAAAGGATTCTGAGGTATTCCTCAGAGCACCACACAGGATTAAATAACTGCCGTGCCCTGTCCCGACCTGACTCACCTTCACCCTCACCTCGCCCCCACCGTGGCAGCGGGGTGCTCGTCACGTGTTTCCCGTGTATCGCCGCGCCCCTACTCCCTCGGGACATCAGCTGACAGCTGTGCTGCATTCCATGAGGGATTAAATACCTGCCGTGCCCTGTCCCGACCTGACTCTCCCTGACTCACCAAAAACCTACTGACCACTCCTCTCTCCTTCCCTCAGGTCTTCCTCCGCGCACCAACTCATCGCACGGCGTAATCTGTCAGGTTATACCCCGCATAGGTGGTGTGCTGTTTGTGGGAAGGCAACATCGAAAGCTGCCCACGTCAGCTGTGAGGATGACAGTTGCCCTAATCTGTGCCATACCGGCTGCCTGGGCGACAACCTAGTCTACCGGTGCGCCGAGACGAGGCTGCTGAGGGAGCAAGCTAACATACAGGACCCCGTGACATTCGTTGACCGGGAGGCTGATCCATCCTCCCAGCCACTCCCTCCGCCACTCCGAGGAGATCAAGAACAGGCCGTAGAACGGAGTCACTGGGAAGGCCTGGAGAAAACTGAATTAATCTCCTTGGTTGAAAAGCTCACAGAAGAAGCCTCTCGAACAAATATTATCCTCAGGTCCCTCCAGCAGGATAGGGACCTGATCATAGGATACCGGGAGGTGTTTGCGTCAGCGATCAGACTCGCTGACAGGCTCGTCGCCTCCAAGCAGCGCGAGGCAAAGGTTGCCTCGTGCACACAAGGAGCCAGTGCTCTGCCAGAGACCATAGACAGACACTGGGAGGAGGTCTGTCAGGGCTCTCAGTGCTGGAGGGATTGGTGGAATTCAGGTAGGCCGAAACAACTGCGGCACGCCCCTGAGCTCGCCATCCCGCCCACCCAGCCAGGCAATCGAACACCACCGGAGGCTACTCCCAGCAGTACATCGTTAGCCGAACCCCCATCCCCGCCCTCCTCTACACCTGTCTCCCTTCCTACAAGTTCCGGCTTAAACACCTCCACCTCGTAGACACACAGTACTGCAACCTCCACACAGAACCAAACCCACACCAATACCTTGCCAGCAGTACTGCCGACTCCCCCAGCAACACCAGCCCCAGCCCCAGCAGTCCCGGCTTCCTCCACGAGCACCGCTGGCAACACCACCACCAGGAAAAAAAAGTATAAAAAAAAGAACCGGAACAGCGAGGTCAGAGGAGCCTCTACCACCCAGGGGTAGAGGCCCCTCAAGGAGACAGACCCCAGCCAAACCCACGCAGATTTGCCGGTACTGCAATCGGAAGGGCCACAGTACTGAAGACTGCCACACCAGGACTGCTGAGTTGAGGCAGGAGCGACTGCTACGGCAGGTCCTCGCGGAGAGGGGATACTTGGCCGCTGCCTCCCCATCAGTAACACCACACTTGCAGCCCTTTCCACAGTCAAGCCCGTTTTCAGCTCAGCCTGTTAACTGGGGCCACACCCAGGGTTGGCAATGGATCCCGCCCGGCCTTCGGTACCCCCAACTGAGCCCTGTCACACCCCTTCAGGCCGGACCACAACTCCCTCCAACATGGTAAGGCCCGACCGCCACCGCCACCAATTCAAGGTTATCTCCGCCAATGTACGTGGTCTCCGAACGAACATCGGAGACCAAACCCACAACTGTGTACTACGACACGGTGCAGATGCAGTTGTGGTGACGGAGACCTGGCTGAACGGAGAGGTGGAGCCATCGTTCGGCAAAATAGGTGGCTACACTCACTGGGCCAGGAGAGACCGACAGGATAGAGCTGGAGGCGGAGTGGCTGTCTGCTTCAGGGAGGGAGTGCAGGCACAACAACTCGACGTGGACACGCCGCCTCAGCTGGAGGTGATGTTCTTCCGGGTTGTGCTGGCCAACCACTCTGCCCTCCTGCTGTGCGCCATGTACCGCCCCCCCACAGCATGGGCCTGACTCGCTCCTGTACCTCAAGGAGGCCCTAGATGTCCTCCTTGTGACTCACCGCTGCCAACACATCTTGCTTGTGGGCGACCTCAACCACCACCTGGAGTGCGACGCCTACGAGAACCTCCTGACGGTGTAGGGCCTGAAGGACCATGTGACCTTCCCCACTCATGAGCGGGGCGGGACCCAGGACCCCGTCATATCCGACCTGGAGGAGGACACACTCAGCTGCCACCAGCTAGGTCTCGTGGGCAGCTCTGACCACCATGCTGTCCTGACCCAGGTGGACATGGGTGTGGCTTGTGACGAGGCCACCACTCGCACAGTCTCGCTATGGGATAGGGCAGACTGGGGCTCCCTTCGCCGAGACCTGCGCAGGACTGACTGGCCTTCCATCCTGCAGGGTGGAGCGGAGGTACAGGCGCGAGCCTTCACTTCCCGCCTCTTGGCGCTCCAGGAGCAACACGTGCCCCACCGTGAGTTCGTCGCCAGACCAACGGACCAGCCTTGGTTTGGCTACCGCTGCCGCGTTGCCGCCGAGGCGAAGTACGAGTATTCTGCATGGCTCCGCTACAAGCAGAGTCCTACTCGGCGCAACAAAGACCTACATGGTGCGGCCTGCAAAAGGATAGTGACGACCTGCCGGTGGGCCGTAGGGAGGTGGGAGGAGGACCTGCGGCGCCAGCTAGGAGGCCCTGGAGTGGGCAACAAGACTTGGTGGTCCCTTGTTAAGGGCAGACAGGGCCTCAACCGTCAAGACACTGTCTCTCCTCTCACAAGGCCCGACGGAACGGTGGCCACCACCAGCAAGGACAAAGCCCAGCTGCTGGCCACCCTTTTCGCCGGGAAGATGGAGGTGGACGACCCTGAAAGGTCACCGCCTCTTCTGGAGCAGCAGTGCAGAGAGACTGTAACCTAGGTGGAGGTGACGCAGGGGCTTGTCGAGCGTCTGCTGCAGGGGCTCGATGTACAAAAAGCTACCGGTCCCGACAACATCAGCCCGCACGTTTTCAAACAATGTGCCCGCGAGCTGGCTGTCTCCCTCACCACAGTCTTCTCTGCCTGCTTATGGGAAAATACCGGGCCCTTAGTGTGGAAAGAGGCCCGGGTAGTTCCCGTAAACAAGAGGGGCTCCAGGTCTGACCCAAAAAATTATCGACTCATCTCTCTACTCTCTGTGGTGGGGAAAGTGTTCGAGAGGGTGGTGGCAGATGTGGTGTGTCGCCACCTCCAGGACAATTACCTCCTCTCGGACCAACAGGCGACTACCTCCAAGGAAGGACCCTCCAGGTCGTTGTCAGTGGGCAAGCGTCCGAGTCACTCCCGGTGAAAGCGTCAGTGCCACAGGGCTCGGTGCTGGAGCCAGTCCTGTGGAACATCTACGTGGACGATCTTCTCCGACAGCTGCCGGCGTTCTCAGCTTATGCTGACGATTGCACTCTCTCCTGTACCTACCCTCGACACGAAAGTGTGCGTGCTGCTGAAGAGATCAATCAGCAGCTTGGGGTGATACAGGAGTGGGGGGCACGCTGGCAGGTGACCTTTGCTCCGGAGAAGACACAGGCAATGGTAGTTTCTCGATCCCCCCCCCCTGCCGAGCCAGCAGTAGAGGGAGGGCTAAGCTTTGGTGGCCTTCCTCTCGAACTCCAGGAGTCCGTCAAGATTCTTGGGGTGGAGGTGGATCGAGGGCTGCGGTTTGACCGCCACGTCAAACACATTGCCCTTAAGGCCTCACACCGAGTCTTCTCCTTGAGGAGGGTGGCCAACTTGCTCGACAGGAGAGGGAGGCTCTTGCTCTACAAGCCACAGATACGGCCTTATTTAGAGTATGCCGCCCTCTCGTGGATGTCCTGTGCTGCCACACACATCAGCAAGCTCGACGGCATCCAGCGACGGGCGCTGCGACTGGTGGAAGCAGCAGGTGCCCCAGCCCATCCTGAGGCTCCCGTCGACACGCTAGAACACCGCAGGGACGTGGCGGCCCTTGTGGTGTTCCACAAGGCACAGGTGCAGGGTGTGCCTCATCTGGCGGGACTACGGCTGCCCACCAGAGTCACCTCGCGGGACACGAGAACGGTGTTATCCAGTGGTGACTCAGTGGAAGTGCCGCGTTCCCGCTCCAGCCAACACCACCGCACCTTTTGGGGGCGAGTCTCCAGACTGTGGAACGTCTTCGCGTCCTCCGTCCCTCATATCAGGGGGATGGATACCCAGGACGTGAAGTTAGCAGCACACCACTGGAGGGGCTCGTTCCCAACCCCCCTGCTAACAATATTAACATAAGTCCATAAAGAATGTATATATATGTATATATCTTTATATTTATATTTGTGTGTTGTGTCCCACCCCTAAAATAGGTTGCACACGGCAGTGCACCTTCGGGTGATAATGTACCTATGTTTAAATAAAAAATGTTTAAAAAAAAAATTCTGGATGCATGTAAAAACTTACATTATATTTCCCTCTTGTTACTATATATTCAATAATTTAGGTACTATAAATAGCGTGTTTTTATGATTGTTTGGATGTAATAATATATACATGACGCGTCATTGAAAAAAAAAAACAAACAAGCTGCATTTACGTACGTTGTGTTATTTTTATTTTATTTTTTCGGAATATGAGGTTTTATTTTTCATTGCTTTTATTTAATCATTTTATTTATTTATCTATTTTAATTAATTAATTTAGTTTTTTGTTTTTTACTATTTTCGTGCAGTCTACCATGAAAACTTTGTTTTTTATTTATTCATTTTTTTTTTTTTAAGTATCAACGGTTCAGTATCTTTCAGTACTATAAAGTACTTTTATTTATAATTTTCTTATGCCAATTTAAGATTTCCTTTACTCACTCCAGGACGAATACTATTTTTCCCCTCTCTATATGAGCTTACTTTATCCATTTAATTTATACAGTTAATATACCACTATATAAATCTTGGCACATATGAAAGAAACAACCATGTTTTGATGCCAAATCTTAGCAAGTGAAGGTTATCCGTTAGTACCTCTGTTAGTACGTCTCCCAACGTCTCCTTTAAGTTTCCACTTGTCTGTCTACATCCTGTCTCCCAATGTTCTCCCTGAGTTGCCGCTTTCTTCTTTGGAAATACAACCCATCCTTTCACATCTTAGTCCTTCTTTCCTGATATGTTCGTGCATTTAACCACAGCACATGTATAGACTGTTTTTACAACAGAACTGCAAACTCCTATTATTATTATCGTTATTTATTTATTTATTTATTTTTGGAGAAGTCGGCGTGTCTGATATCGGCCGGTCCTTTCGTCTCGTCACGGTCTTGGCCAGCACAGTATCCTGGCAACACAAATAATAGTTGTTCGACTCTTTGGGATTTGCCAGATAAAACATTAGTCTCTGTAGAAACCAATGGAAAAATGTTTCAATCTGAATATGTAGCAGGAAACTAGAAATGAAATTTCTAGAAACTAGAAAACATTGAGAGCCTAGTTGCGAATATTTTGCATATAATAACTGTTCTGTAGAGTGTGCATCATCATATCCCGTGGATACTATTTGCATAAACACTGATTAATGTTTTGTAGCATACAGATTCATCACATTATGAGAGGCAGTTTTAGAATGTGCATTTCCAGAGAATTGTGGGAGCATATACTCGGCGAGTCCTTCATGAAAATAGTTGGCGATCATTGGTAAGTCAGACCCAATTAGTGAAACTTTTGTGCTGAGCTGTCACGGAAAGAAGAATCATTGTGTTAAGAGTGTGGCGCACTCTAGACCAGTGGTGCTCAACCTTGGGTAACAGGACCACATTGGACGGTCAGTGTATGGTGAAAGTTTGATGTTACCTATAATGTGCCACTTCAATATGCAATCTAGATATACCATATGTGCAATAGCTTACTAATCATTATGTTATGTAACTAATGAAACTTCTCATATAATTTTGATATAATAACATAATGGTATATAATTTGTATTTGCTGTATATCATTAAAATTAAATGTGAAAAATAGTATACTGACATTAGAGAGATAAGAAAGACTTTTTTTTTTACCGAGGCCCGCATTAAACTGGATTAAACGCATTAAACACCCCTGCTGTAAGCGGTATATGAAGTAGAAAGTTGGTTTTATTGCTTAATAATTGCATCATCTGAAATTTTGCACGACAGACCTGATATTTTAATAATGGAGGAAGAAAGTGTTTTCCTTAAAAAAAAAAAAAAAAAAAACTTATTAATGTGTAAGGCTCTAACATCGCAGTGACGACCTGGAAGGGTCATGGAGTTTCCTTCTCTAGTTCCTAAACCTCAGGCTATTGTGTGGATTTCACATAAGCAGGCAAATCAGCAGGCAAATTATCGTGAAAGATATAATGAATTTAGATCTTTGCGGTTCACAAGCTCAAAAAAATAGTTGAACTAACCGGAATTCTGTCACAGGAATTGAGTTCTTCTAGGTTATATAATTAACTTATTTTCCTCCCACTGCATTCCTTTCTATGAAGCCAAATTTCCATGATATTCCATATCTGTAACTAATACACCATTAAAACACCGATACTGGTCAGTTTATCAATGGATTTACAGTGGTACTTTAAAGGAGTCCACCTGAGTGTTGTTTTTTGGCTAGAACCGAAATAGCCATAAATGCGCGGTGCAACGGAGACCATAAAGGGTTTTACTCGTAAACCACTTGAAGCTAATGATACCACGCGGATTACTTAATAAGATCAAGGCCAAGGTGCCAACACAACAAGGAAGCATTTCCAAGATGTGAAATGTACACTTGCGTGACTGTGTGTGTGTGTGTGTGTGTGTGTGTGTGTGTGTGTGTGTGTGTGTGTGTGTGTGTGTGTGTGTTTGTGTGTGTGTGTGAGAGAGAGAGAGAGAGAGAGAGAGAGAGAGAGAGAGAGAGAGAGAGAGAGAGAGAGAGAGAGAGAGAGAGAGAGAGAGAGAGAGAGAGAGAGAGATCAAGGCTAATACCACATCCTCAAGATTTTAAACTTCTCAGTGGCTGACTGTGGCGGAAAACAGATACTAACTATAGTAAATACATAACGTACTGACAACAAAGAATAAATCACTCACGACACGAGCTACTTAACCGCACAGTTTACTGCTGACTGAACACTATGACTATGAATTATATCGGTGTTTGAAAATTCAGATATGAATATTCTCTTGTTGGATAAAAAAAAAAAGAAAAAAAAATAATAATAAATTAATAAAGTATAATATAATAACATAAACAAATAAAATAGAATAAATGGATAAATAAATAAATAAATAAAAATCAACAAAATAAAATTTGGTGACCATGGGAATCCAAGGCCTTACATTTAACATATACACATGAAATTTACTCAGAATTCAAGAACTTAGCATGCAGTAACCAGGCCGTTGTGATCAGTGAACTGTCCCGCCCCCACTTTCTTTCTTCTGCCTTGTGATTCCTGCCTGGCAGTGTTAGGCTTGCAACTTGTACTTAACGACTCCTGGCCTCTAAAATGAATTCGTGGCTGCAGGCTGAGCGCAGGTGAGCGGCTGCTGGAGCCGGGACGCACTGCTCGTTAGTGGCGCAGGAACAGAAACGTCAATCACATCTCGTTCAAGAGAGAGAGAGAGAGAGAGAGAGAGAGAGAGAGAGAGAGAGAGAGTGTGTGTGTGTGTATGTGTGTGTGTATGTTATCCTCCTGGAGGGAGACAGGAGTGCGTATCTAGCGAGAGTGATTGGCTGCTTCTTCCTCATCAAATCCAGGGGACTTCCCCTCTCAGGAATGTGCCGCTGCCAATACAAAAATTCCGTTCTAGACGATATGGCGGGTGAGTCTGAACTTCTGAAGTACGGTGTGTAATGCTTCCCGGGGTTGGCGGTTCATCCCATTAATCCCACCCCATGAATGACACAATTCGCCAACCGCTGCACTTAAAAACAAATTGACAAATACTAAAGCTGAATGATATCTGAGTATAGGCTTATGTTTCCAGTGGTTCTGTAAGACTTACTTCCCTCAAATCTTTCCTCTGTCTCTTCCTTCTTTTCCAAAAAAAATAAAGGTTTCGAACTGGCCTCCTCTTACATTCCTGCCATTCCACATTCCTCTCACATTCGCTCTCTCGTGCCTCTTCCTTCCTTCCTTCCTTTCTTCCTTCCTTCCTTGTGCTGCAGAAGTTCACCGTTTAAAAATGTATAAAACTTGTGAATGCCTTCAAATATTCGGGAATTTCAGCAGATATGCTCTCTCTCTCTCTCTCTCTCTCTCTCTCTCTCTCTCTCTCTCTCTCTCTCTCTCTCTCTCTCTCTCTCTCTCTCTCTCTCTCTCGCTCTCTCTCTCTCACTGCAATGAATACAATTGAAGAAATACGACTAAAAGTCAAATGAAATGAAAATGACACACAATATTATTTAAAGAAGAGTGAGTTCTCCAAAATTTTATATCTTTTCACTTCTCCCTGAACATGGATTGTGAGGGAATGAATATCAGGTTTCGTAAAAGGACTGAGAAACAGACCGTCAATTAAAGCATTATACTGGAAATTAGATAAATATATAATACGTGAAACCTGTAAACCAAGACGTTTCTTGGGAGAAAATATTTAAAAGTTTGCCTCCTAACATAGAACTAATGAAAAGAAATATGGTGTGTGTGTGTGTGTGTGTGTGTGTGTGTGTGTGTGTGTGTGTGTGTGTGTGTGTGTGTCCCTAGAAAAGATAAAGTAAATAATGATTACTTGCAATGAACTGTTGCACGGAGCCGCATGTGCACTCACATTTACTCCTGTGTACCGGGAGCTGTCCCCAATTTATCGGGTATTCATGCAACTTTGCCAAAATTAAGAAAAACGCTATGAAAATTGATGGGCTGTCAAAGGATTGCAACAACTAGTAAATTGTTCAGCTCGCAGCTTTATACTCAGCCCCTTTTGCATCTTTCTTCACCTGCACCTGATATCCGGGAAGTTACTTTGTCTTGCTAACCTAACGTGTGACTAACATGTTCGTCATTATCTATAAACTAGCAGCTGTTTTGGGACATTCCATTTTTTTTCCTGCGTTGTCTAAGTTTGTTACGGTCTGGTTAATGACACTTTATGATGTATACGCATCGCCTCCATAAGCAATGCGTCCAACATGATTAATGAAAGGATAGTTTTTATTTATCTGGGCATAAAATTCACGGAATGATCTCATTACCTTATTAGAGGATTATAAACGTATCGGGATTAAAATGACATATTAGCGATGAGATGGTGCCAGCTTTTGGAGAAAGACTGACCAGGGATGTGCTAGGCTGGGAAGCTAGGCAAAGCTGGCCGGGAAGGAGAGGCGCGTCCCGCCATCACACGACGCAAATTCAGCTAATAAAGCTTAGAAGGTTACAACGAGGCGCAATTAACTGAAAAAAAGTAAAGAAAAAAATGGAAACAAAAAAAGAAAATACTTATTACGTAACCGAATCGATCAGAGAAATAAGAATATATATATATATATATATATATATATATATATATATATATATATATATATATATATATATATATATATATATATATATATATATATGCGTAATAAAATAGTGACAAGATAATGAAAGAGGATAATGAACAGAAATAATATAAAGAACCAGAACAGAGAGGGAGAGAGAGAAAGGGGAGCACAGGACGTGTACCAGCCAGGCGCTAAAGTTACCATAACTTTTGTATAAATTTAAAGTTAACATTCGCCTCTTAATTTACCTCTCTCCCTTTCTTTTTGGGAGTTAAGACTGCAGAGGTGTGTAGAAGAAGATATGTTCTATCCTACTGTGTAATTTGTTTTGATCCAATCACCCAAATAAAGCCTCGGGAATTTTTTAAACAAACGTTTTGGTGTGAGGGAGGGCAGCGGCGTCTAGGCCACGGTGCCACATTGGCCTTTATTAGGTTAAAAAACTTGTTTTTTCTTTCTTTTTTTCTCAAGCATTTGGCATAAGAATTACCAAATTTTATTTATTTATTTATTTATTTATTTATTTTATTTTTTTAAGCTTATCTGATATGGTGAGTTCATTCGCCGCCTCCTAAGAGGCGTATGTTTTCCTTTTTTTTTTTTTTGTTACCATGGTAATCCATGCAATGTCCCATTTTCTCTAACTGCTATTGAATAACAATAAGAGAAAATTGGACAAATCAATTGGGTGAAGATGTTGATGGAGCACGAGGTCCACGCGTGAGTTTTGTCTTGACGTTTGATGTAATTTTAGGCATCCTATCAACAGTAACCTATGTTCATGAATAGGCCACGAGTACTGGCTATAGAAATACCGTATATTGTGTTGCAAGCGGAAGCTGTACCATTGAATGAGACGCCAAGCTAATTATAATATTTTATTGAGAGAATACTGACTTATGAAGGATGCTGGGGTGTGGTCGTGCCTATGGAAAAGAAATGCTTGCTAGCACTATACTCGTATTGAGATTTCTCTCCTTAGAGCGTGTCTGTATGTCTTTCTGTCTGTATGTCTGTCTGTTTATCAATGTGTGTGTGTGTGTGTGTGTGTGTGTGTGTGTGTGTGTGTGTGTGTGTGTGTGTGTGTGTGTGTGTGTGTGTGTGTGTGTGTGTGTGTGTCCGCGCGCGCGCACGTTTGTCTTTCTGTTTGTCTTTCATTCGTCTGTATCTGTTGGTCTATTCTTGTGTGTGCAGCTGTCTTTTTTTTTTCGTTTATGTAAGGGCGTCGTCTGTCTTTCAGATTCCCGCATCGTCCTCACTCTGCCTATCTGTTTTGCTTTGTCCTGCTCTCTCTCTCTCTCTCTCTCTCTCTCTCTCTCTCTCTCTCTCTCTCTCTCTCTCTCTCTCTCTCTCTCTCTCTCTCTCTCTCTCTCTCTCTCTCTATCTCTCTCTCTCTCTCTGTCTCTCAACACTGAACTTTAAACCCATGACTATAACACAAAACTATCAATCTAGATGTTGATGCAAGAAACTAATTAAAATTCTGTAGCTGATTTAAGGAAATTCATTATTCAAGTACCATTGTATATGAAAGCACATTGATGATGATTCAGCAATTGCTCGCTACTGATATGCTATGAATTATTGACAGCTTAATTTAGCACAAAGCTGTTCGGGTTCATCATGGTTCAGTAATGACTGAAAATTTGGTGCTGGGGAAAGCAGACAAGTACATGGACGATATGCAATATTCATGATCACATATTAAGACCTGACGACCAAGTGAGATACTAATTTCGTAACGTCAACATGGAAGAAAGAATGAAAGAATTCAGGCGAGCAAAACAAGAAGAATAAAGATAAGATGATAACGCATTCATCATATACCAGTCATATTTCAACAATTAATGTTTGCTATCAGAATAATGAAAATCTCATCATTTAAGTTGGTCATAATGATAATTAACAGCTGAACAATGATGGCAGCAATCAAGCAAATCATGACAATATACACAATAAAGAAAATGTGATAGCAAATTAAATAGTTCATCTGTCCATCCGTGCATGTATTTACGTAAAAATATATGTGTGTGTATATGAATGTATGTACAATATGTATGTATGTAAGTATGCATTGCATACCTAGCCAAAAACATCTCCAATAACTTTATTTCGCCTTTCCCTCCTTTATTTCAACCTGATGGCACCATTGCCATCTTATCTTTTTCATCTGAACTCTTCGCTCAAACCTTTGCTAAAAACTCTACCTTGGATGATTCAGGGCCTGCTCCTCCCTCTCCTCCACCCTCTAACTATGTCATGCTACACATTAAGATGTTTTCCATAACCTAGCTGACCTTGACCCTCGAAAAAGCTTATGGACCTGATTGGCTCCCTTCTATTGTTCTCCGAAACTGTGTCTCCGTGATTAGTCAAACTCTTTAAACTCTGTCCATCAGCATCTATCTTTTCTCTTTGCTTACATTCAGCCTTTTCCTAAAAATTGGTGACCGTTCTAATTCTTCAAACTACCATTCCATTGCTTTAATTTCCTGCCTCTCTAAAGTTTTTTAATCTATCCTCAACAGGAAGATTCTTAAACATCTATCACTTCACAACTATCTGATAGCCAGTATGGGTTCCGTCGAGGCCGTTTTACTGGTGATCTGTATGTACATATAGATATATGTGCTTTCTTTACTGAGTCTTGGTCATTCTCTTTTAGAGATTTTGGTTGCCTTAGACGTATCAAAAGCTTTTGAAATGGTCTGGCACAAAGCCTTGATTTCCACATTATCCTATAACGGCTTCTATCCGTCTCTCTGTAACTTCATCTCAAGTTTCCTTCCTGACCATTCTATTGCTGCAATGGTAGACGGCCACTGTTCTCCTAAATCTATTAACAGTGCTGTTCCTCAGGGTTCAATCCTGTCACCCACTCTCTTCCCATTTTTCATCAATGATCTTCTAAACCAAACTTCTTGTCTTAACCAATTCTACGCTGATGATACCACTCTGCAATTTTCCACGTCTTTTCGTAGACGTTCAACCCTTCAGGAAGTAAATAGCCCACTCAGGAAAGCCACAGAACGCCCGATTTCTGATCTCTCCAAAATTTCTGATTGGGGCAGAGGAAGCTTATTATTGATGGATGCCTGAAAAACTCAATTACTCCATTGATCAACTCGACACAACCTTCTAGATAGGTAGCCCCTCTTTTTCAGTGACACCCTACTGACCTCTTCTACACTAAACATCCTCAGTCTGTCCTTTACTTATAATCTAAACTAGAAACTTCACATATCATCTCATGCTAAAATAACTTCTATGAAGTTTGGCGTTCTGAGTCGTCTTCGCCAGTTTTTCTTACCCTCGCTCCCCAGCTGCTAACACTGTACAGGGACCTAGTCAGTCCATGTATGGAGCATGCTTCACATGTAATGCGGAGGGAGGGGGGTATGTTTCCACTCATACCGCTCTTTTAAACAGCGTAGAAGCAAGAGCTTTTCGACTTATCAGTTCCTCTCCTCTAACTGACTGTCTTCAGCCCCTGTCTCATTGCCGCAATGTTAATTTTTTTTTTTCTTCTTTTTTTTTTTTTTTTGCTGTCTTCTACCGCTGTTTTCATGCTAACTGCTCTTCTGATCTTTCTTACTGCTTGACTCCCCTCCTCGCTCGGCCTCGTTGCACAAGACTTTTTTCTTTCTTCCACCCACCAATTCTGTCCACCTCTGTAATGCAAGAGTTAACGAGTATTCTCAATCATTCATCCCTTTCTCTGTTAAACTCTGGAACTCCTTGCTTGCTTCTGTATTTCCTCCTTCCTCTAACTTTAATTCTTTCAAAAAGGAGGTTTCAAGACACTTATCCTGTAATATTTGATGACCGCTTTTGACTCTGGGGAGCGACACCTCAGTGGACTTTTTTTTTTTCTTATAAATATTGTTGCTCTTGACCTATGCCCCTCCTACATTAAAAGAAAAAAAAGTAATGTTTTACCGAGGTAGGTATGTCTGCATGTATGTATTTGTCATGAACATATCCTTGCCAATTTATTTGTCTGTCCAGATACATAAACATACATGAATACCTACATAGTATATACATGGATACATGCATATATATATATATATATATATATATATATATATATATATATATATATATATATATATATATATATATATATATATATATATATATATATATATATATATATATACATATTAATCTCTACCCTGACTTCTTGGTCCCTTTACCGAGGGTATAGGTTTTTCCACCAAAAAATAAATAAATAAATACCCACTGAAATGCCAGTCCCATGAAAGGGTTCAAAGCGGTAGTCAAAAATTGAAGGATAAGTGTCTTGAAACCTCCCTCTTGAAGGAATTCAAGTCACAGGAAGGTGGACATACAGAAGCAGGCAAGGAGTTCCAGAGTTTACCAGAGAGAGGGATGAATGATTGAGAATACTGGTTAAATCTTGCGTTAGAGAGGTGGACAGAATAGGGGTGAGAGAAAGAAGAAAGTCTTGTGCAGCGAGGCCGCGGGAAGAGGGGAGGCATACAGTTAGCAAGATCAGAAGAGCAGTTAGCATGAAGATAGCGGTAGAAGACAGCCAGAGATGCAACATTGCGGCGATGAGAGAGAGGCTGAAGACAGTTAGAGGAGAGGAGTTGATGAGACGAAAAGCTTTTGATTCCACCCTGTCTAGAAGAGCAATATGAGTGGAACCCCCCCAGACATGTGAAGTATATTCCATACATGGACGGATAAGGCCCTTGTACAGAGTTAGCAGCTGGGGGGATGAGAAAAACTGGCGGAGACATCTCAGAACACATAATTTCATAGAAGCTGTTTTAGCTAGAGATGAGATGTGAAGTTTCCAGATCAGATAAAAGGTAGTGAAGTGATAGATATTTAAGAATCTTCCCGTTGAGGATAGATTCAAAAACTTTAGATAGGCAGGAAATTAAAGCAATAGGACGGTAGTTTGAGGGATTAGAATGGTCACCCTTTTAAGGAACAGGCTGAATGTTGGCAAACTTCCAGCAAGAAGGAAAGGTAAATGTTGAAAGACAGAGCTGAAAGAGTTTGACTAGGCAAGGTGCAAGCACGGAGGCACAGTTTCGGAGAACAATAGGAGGGACCTTATCTGGTCCATAAGCCTTCTGACGGTTTAGGCCAGCAAGGGCATGGAAAACATCATTGCGAATAATTTTAATAGGCAGCATAAAGTAGTCAGAGGGTGGAGGAGAGGGAGGAATAAGCCCAGAATCGTCTAAGGTAGAGTTTTAACAAAGGTTTGAGCGAAGAGTTCAGCTTTAGAAATAGATGTGATAGCAGTGGTGCCATCTGGTTGGAATAAAGAAGGGAAAGAAGAAGCAAAGTTATTGAAGATATTTTTGGCTAGATGCCAGAAGTCACGAGGGGAGTTAGATCTTGAAAGGTTTTGACACTTTCTGTTAATTAAGGAGTTTTTGGCTTGTTGGAGAAAAGACTTGACATGGTTCCGGGCAGAAATATAACGTGCATGAGATTCTGGTGATGGAAGGCTGAAATACCTTTTGTGGGGCCAGCTCTCTATCACGTATAACACGAGAACAAGCTTTGTTAAAGCAGGGTTTGGAAGGTTTAGGTCAAGATAAAGAGTGAGGAATGTACGCCTCCATGCCAGACACTATCACCTCTGTTATGCGCTCAGCACACAAAGACAGGTCTCTGACACGGAAGCAGTAGTCATTCCAAAGAAAATCAGCAAAATACCTCCTCAGGTCCCCCCAACTAGCAAAGGCAAAACGTCAGAGGCACCTTCGCTTAGGGGGATCTTGGGAAGGGATTGGAGCGACAGGACAAGATACAGATATGAGATTGTGATCGGAGGAGCCCAACGGAGAAGAAAGGGTGACAGCATAAGCAGAAGGATTAGAGATCAGGAAAAGGTCAAGATTGTTGGGCGTATCTCCAAGTCGGTCAGGAATACGAGTAGGGTGTTGCACCAATTGCTCTATGTCATGGAGGATAGCAAAGTTGAAGGCTAGTTCACCAGGATGGTCAGTGAAGGGAGAGGAAAGCCAAAGCTGGTGGTGAACACTGAAGTCTCCAAGAATGGAGATCTCTGCAAAAGGGAAGAGGGTCAGAATGTGCTCCACTTTGGAAGTTAAGTAGTCAAAGAATTTCTTATAGTCAGAGGAGTTAGGTGAGAGGTATACAGCACAGATAGATTTGAGAGTCACTCTGTAGTCGTAGCCAGATGATGAAAAACTCGGAAGATTCAAGAGCGTGGGCACGAGAGCAGGTTAAGTCATTGCGCACATAAATGTAACATCCAGCTTTGGATGGAAAATGAGGATAGAGAAAGTAGGAGGGAACAGAAAAGGGGCTACTGTCAGTTGCCTCAGACACCTGAGTTTCAGTGAGGAAAAGAAGATGAGGTTTAGAAGAGGAGAGGTGGTGTTCTACAGATTGAAAATTAGATCTTAGACCGCGAATGTTGCAGAAGTTAATGAGAAAAAGTTGAGGTGGGTGTTAAAACACCTAGGGTCGTCAACAGAGAGGCAGTCCGACCTGGGGACATTTATGGTCCCCTCCCCAGATGGGGACTCCGAGGCTGGTGTAGGAGTCGCCATGATAATTTTTTAAATTTTTGAGTGAGGGGTGTGTGTGTTATTAGGTGCTTGTAGTTTTGTGAGGAGGAAGAGAGTTGTCTTTAGAGGTCAGGCTGTGACTGCCCCCTTGTGTTGTGAGACACAAAGGGAAACGTTCCGTGAGGTCACAGCTGGGCTTAAAGATAAGTTCACAGCACCCCCTGAACAGTGCTTTAGACCTCACTGGGAGTAATTATCGTTTCGGTAGGTGTCTACTGCCTCCTCCTGGCATTTACTGCCTCCTCCTGGAGGCAGTGCCCGATGGGCAGACACTGTTACCAGATCATATTTAGATGATCGGCGGGTACAAACGAAAGTGATGTCATAGCAGGAATACCACGGACAAATTACCTACATGGCATTGTCTGCTGATTTGATAGCGAATAACATGTCCATACCATCAACATGACAAGTGGTCTAGGAAGGTAAGCCCTCAATATGATTTGACTAAACTTCATCTTATTTCAAATGTTACTCTCTTTTAGGATGTGTTCAGCTATTTAGTACAGTATGCCACATATACAATTGTATTTTCATCATATTTTGCTCATTCTCGATATTTGTCTTATCTGTATATATCAACATTTTTCTAGAACGTGTGCAATATGTCCTGGTCACATGTCCAGCTTCTTCCATGTGCATATTAACTCAAAATACTTTCAATATATACGAACTATTTTAAGCTTTTGACACCTAGCATAGAACATCTCTTCTTCACTTTTCTTTCTTCTATTTCATCTATAAATGGACATCCCACTACCTTTTAAGTTGAACTCTTCTCTCAGGATTTTACTGATAACTCTTTTCTCTGACCTTCACCTCCGCACGCTGATTATATTACATTTAATATCAAAATTCCTCTTAGCGACGTTTCCAATGCCCCCTCTGGCTTTAGGTATCGGAAGGCTTATGGCCCTGACGAAATTCCTCTTACATTTATCCAAAACTGTGCTTCCGTGCTCGTACCCTGCCTGGTGAAACACTTCCCTCTCGTTCTATCAGCATCCCCCTCTTGATGTAAGTTGTTTGTATTCAACTTCTTCCTAAGAAGTTGACTGCTTCAGTCCAATACTGACTTATATGTATTTTTGATTTCCTATCTTTCCTTTCAGGCAGAAGGAACCTAATGTTGTTCAATGCCTCAAGAACCTAAGTCCTTCATCTATTCATTAGTCACAGCCTTTCCGAAGACTATATATTTTCTTCAGTAATGCTCAATAATCCCATTCTTTCATATTGAACGTACTTGGATTGCCCCTTTTTTAGAAATATCGCTGGAAATTTCACATCTCATCTCCTGCTAAAACAGTTTGCATGAAGTTACGTGTGACGTCGTTTCTTCTCCTCTGGTATGGGAACTCTTTACAAGGGATTTTTTGTCTTTGTATGGAGTCAAGCTCCCATATAGTATACCATGTCTGTAACGCCTCCGAAATTTAATTAACCTTAGATTTGGAAATCTTATTTTCATTCTTATTTTGGGTGGAAGAAAGCACCAAGAGTCTTTGCACGTAAGCGAGAATCTGTGAGGCATTTACTGATGTATATATTTAGCAGTGGAGGAGAAAGAGCACACACCTTATATTCGCTTCAATAATTCTCTAACTGTCTGATATTTCCTTTGGTGGCACTCATGGCATAAGCTTTTCATTAACGTAATGAAAATGCAGCTTAAATATAAGCCACCCTGAGGCAAGTCTGTTCACATCATCAAAAGATCTTTCTTCATGGAAATCCATTCTAATGGAACACTCTTTCTTTTTTTTTTTTTTTGTTAGAGAGCCACTGGCCAAAGGCAAGAAAAAAAAAAAGAATAAATAAAGGCCGACTTAATGCTAGTCTCGTAGAGCTGTCACACAGAATGTAAAAAAAAAGAAAAAAGAAAAAAACAGGGGGATAAGTTTTTTAAATCTTTCCTTGAAAGAATTGAAGTCACAGGAAGGAAGAAATACAGAAGCAGGCAGGGAATTCCAGAGTTTACCAGAGAAAGGAACGAATGACTGAAAGTACTCGTTAACTCTTGCATTAGAGAGGTGGACAAAACAGGGATGAACGAAAGAAATATGTATAGTGAGGTCGCGGAAGGAAAGGCATGCAGTTAGCAAGATCAGAAGAGCAGCTAACATGAAATTAGCCGTAGAAGATAGCAATAGATGCAACAACATTGCAGCGATGAGAAAGAGGCTGAACATAGCCAAAATTTACAGCTCCACTTGCGTACATTCTTTATATCCATAACGGTTGCAAAGCTTATATTACTACTACTACTACTACTACTACTACTACTACTACTATTATTATTATTATTATTATTATTATTATTATTATTATTATTTCCCAAGTTAATATATGAATAAATAAGCAAATAAATTTATAAATTGGTTAATTAGTTCAATGTACACACACACACACACACACACACACACACACACACTCTCTCTAGAGAGAGAGAGAGAGAGAGAGAGAGAGAGAGAGAGAGATTTTGTTTGTTTGTGTGTGTATAAGTTGCTATGGTTTCGACCATTCATGATGACCAGTTGTTATTCTCCACACACACATATCCACACAACCTTTGTTGGTCTAGAATAAAATGGCTTTTTTGTTTGTTTTGTGTCAATAATAGAAAATAATGTAATTTATAAAAATTTTGAAGTTCGTAATCTTATCTCTGATTTTTTACTATTTGTTTACCTATTATAGTTGAGTCATAAAATATTAGTGACACAAGTGGTGACTGCTGCCATCACTTTTGTCATTAAGGCATCACCTGCTATCTCTGAACTAGGTTGCTTTTCTCTCTTCTCCTTAGTTTTATTTATTGATTTATTTATTATTTATTTATTTATTTATTCTATTATTTATTCATTTTTGTTTATTTATTTTATTTATTTATTTTATCTATTTATTTATTAATTATTATTATTTTTTGGGGGGTCAAGAGAAAAAAAATAGGTCAAGTTATATGGCTTTTCAATGCGAATTTTTTTCAATAAAATATGCGTTCAGTTAATGTTATACGTACTATACAACGCCGTCAAAATGTAATGAAAATCTGCAAAATGTATGCCGTGTTGGTGTCATTGGTGACAATTATATGGTGGTGGTGGTGGTACGGATAGGTGACTGAATGATGGTTTTGATGGTGATGATAGTAGTCTTGGTCAAATTTCCAATATCATGTTACCAAGTAGATTCGTCTCCACGCTTTGCAAGTACACGCACTCACCAACAAAGCATGCAGGTAGTCTCTCTCTCTCTCTCTCTCTCTCTCTCTCTCTCTCTCTCTCTCTCTCTCTCTCTCTCTCTCTGTAGCAAAAATGGAAGACAACCACAATAATATACCATTATATGACAACGAAGATACTCTATCTCAGCTGGAAAGAACATCACACTCTCTTAATAATTCTACCATAACTAAACTACGGAAACACTGTAGTGAACTTGATCTCAGTAAAATTTGGGTAAAAAAAAAAATTAATAATAATAATAGTAATAAAAAAATAAAAATAAAATAAAAATAAAAACGATAATTTTAGAAGCACAAACAAAGTCATTCAGTAGTCAGCATACCATAATATCCAAGGCTTGACAATCGCTGCCCAAAGCACAAGACACCAGCCCCGCCCCTGCACCCACTGCGCCTGCACCATCACTAACGACACCGACAACACAGGACACCGGCCCCGCCCCTCCACCCATTGTGCCGGCCGCATCATCGACACAGGACACCAGCCCTGCCTCTTCATACACTGTGGCTGCCGTATCATCGTCAGCGTCCACAACACAGCACACCGGCCCCCGACCCCTCCACCCTATGTGCCTGTTGTATCTTCGCTGGCGCCCACAACACAGGAAACCAGCCCAAAATATCCAATTACCGTGCCAATTGCCTCGTCATTGGCGTCCACTTTATACCCGAACGTATGTAGCCTTCCTCGCGCCTCTCCCTTACCCTACCTTCTCTAGCCCCCTCCCATTCATTCACTCTCCTTAACTTCAACCTCATTTTTTCTTAGCTCCTTTTACCCATCCCTTTATCATCACAAGCCCTGCACCTTTCATCTCCTTCATTATTACTTATATCTCATCAGACACCTGTAGCTAAACCACCACTACACTTTAGTTCAGTCCCACAGTCAAGTTCAAGTAATATAACTGATGTAAGCAATGTGAGTGCAATATCAAGGCTAACTTTAGACAATGAGAAAAAAAAAATTGGAGGTTAAACTGCTAAAAACAGAAATAAAGACAGCCTATTCAACCACTGATATATTTGAGCACAAAATAAAAGAACTAGAACTCTATACAACTCCCACAACACCAGAAAATGGAAGAGATGACTCGTAACATTCTTTAGAAAATCCTCCTTCTAGATGAAAACTGGTCACACGCTCACATTTCAGATGTTCAAAAGATGTTTCCATTTGAATAATTAATGAGGCCAATATAAATCTTGTAAGGTGCTGGTAGCCGAAAAGCTGAATTTAGTTCTTACCGAATGCATTATCTACTGTGGTAAATACATGGCATTATTAGCAACGTCACATTTGAATCAATATTTGACAACTATAGCTCTCTAATTGGTGAACTGAAAGAAAAGAACAAAAATATGACTACCATAACTCTGTTGTCCCAGGAAACAGATGAAAATAGGTGACAATGAACATCTGCGAATATGGAGGGAATCCAACTCAATATCAAATATTAAGACGCTGCCTTCGAACTGAGTACCGGTGAGATTGACGGCATGTATTATGACATGGAAAGGAACTCAGCTGGATCTACTCTGAACAAGTTTGGCATCATTCATTTGCTTAAAACAATTGCCAAACACTGTCCTGTTCATGAAAATACGTAAGAACATTGACACCATCATGAAAACATCGCAGACATACTCTCATAGTCATAACACTAGCCAATACAGAAGAAATAAAGATTATGCGTATTTTCCCAATCCTAGTACTGATAACTATAACCAAAGAGCTGAAAGGTTTAAACGTGACCATAGACATACCTCAGAATAACTTAGGACCCGATCCCATTAGCCATCAAACACCAGACTCCCGGGTGGAGTGCAGTGCGGAGCAACACTACCCGTCTATCCAACTAAATTATCTCCACCACCACCAAGTGAATGACAAGTGACACATAAAAACTAACACTATCAGCACTACAATAAATCAATTCATAATAGGTTTAACGAATTGTACAACACAATTAGTGACGGTCATAGTAGTTCAAATAAATCTTCTTCATTTCTAAGGAATAGGAATAATCATGATAAATGAGTAGGTTACTTTAACTGTAGGAAGTTCAACCACTGGCAGTCCTCATACCACTTCGATCATAAATCTCAATGTGGCACATGTCGGTCAATGGGTCAAAAATTCGTCTATGTTGTTACTATTCGACCTAGGGGTACGGTGAAGAACCAACCAGAAGTTCTATACCACAAAAGGGAAACTTTAGTCATAGAGCATATTGATGCACAGCAGTTTCGATGAAGCTAAACTTTTAATGGAACAAAGGTGGATTGATGTTTAATGTATTACTGAGACTTGGCTCCTTCCCAGATAGTTTTATAAACATACCTAATTTTAATGTTTTTAAATGTGACAATGGACGTGGTGCCAGTGCATGTATAAATGTAAGAGATGATCTAAAATCAACTCCAATAAAATTAGACATCACAGGACGACCAGGCATTGAAAATGTACGATTAATTGTGCTGCAAAGTACCCGCTAACGTAATTGGTTGCATGTACCAGAATCCAAAAGCACCGGGTGTATCATGAAATTCTGACTATATAGAATAGTTTCTTTTTTAGGTTAGTAAGTGTTAGAAAGAAGTTTGGTTTAACACAGGCTGTTCTCGTGCTATACATGATAGAGAGGTGGTCCACAAAAGGTACTTGAGCCTTCCTTCACCTCAGTCTCATGCGCTTTATATTTCTACCCGGAATCATGCGAAGTCTGTTCTCCGACTACCCAAAAACTCCTTCATTAATAAAGTGTCAAAATTTTTCAATATCTAATTGCCCTCCTGACTTCTGGCACCTAGCTAAAAACACCTCCAATATCTTTGCGTCTTCATCTTTTCTTCCTTTATTTCAACCTAATGGCACCACTGCCATCTCATCTATTTCTAAAGCTGAATTCTTCACTCAAACTTTTGGTAAAAACTCTACCATGGATGATTCAAGACTTGTTCTTCCCTCTTTTCCACCCTCCGACTACTTCATGCTACCCATTAAGATCCTGTGATGTTTTCCATGCCCTCGGTGGCCTAAACCCTCGTAAGGCTTAAGGACCTGATGGAGTCCGTCCTCCGTCCTCCGAAACTCTGTGCTTGCACCTTGCCCAATCAAACTCTTTCATCTTTGTCTATGAATATATACTTTTCCTTCTTGCTGAAAGTTTGCCTACATTCGGCCTGTTCCTAAAAAGACTGACCGTTCTAATCCATCTAACTACCGTCCTATTGCTTTAATTTCCTACTTGTCTAAAGTATTTTAATCTATCCGCAACAGGAAGATTTGTAAACATTTATCATTTCACAACTTTCTATCTGATCGCCAATTTGGATTCCGTCAAGGCCGTTCTATAAGGGGTGGTGGATTCCACTTATGCCGCTCTTTTAGACAGGGTGGAATCTAAAGCTTTTCTTTTTATCAATTGCAATTTTCTAATTAGGGTTGGAAAAAAAAAAAAGTAAAAAAAGATGTTTTTTTTGGGGGGGGATTTTATGGTTTTTGGGAGTTTTATTGTTTTGGGGGCTTTATTTTATTTTTTGTTTATTCCTCATATTTATATGTAAATTAGTTTAAATAAACTATCAAAAAGTGATCTAGAGTGAAACAAAAGTTTTTTTTTCTTATGTAGGTTAGACACCAAGAGCAACAAAATCATAATAACAATAAAAGCACACTGAGGTGCCAGTCCCCGAACAGAGTCAAAAGCGGTCGTCAAATGTTAAAGGATAAGTGTCTGGAAACCTCCCTCTTGAAAAAGTTCAAGTCACATGAAAGAGGAAATATAGAAGCAGGCAGGGAGTTCCGGAGCTTACCCTAGAACGGGATGAATGACTGAAGATACTGGTTAACTTTTGCCTTAGGGAGGTGGACTGAATAGGGGTGAGAGAAAGAAGAAAGTGTAGTGCATTGAGGCTGCTGGAGGGGGGGAAGCACACCAAAAAACCCGAGGCGGGATATATGAGTTTCGTGCTGTTGAAAAATTATTCTCTACATGTGCAGTGGTTGATTACACATGTCTCAAAAGAAGAACCAAGTTGTGAAAGGATGGGTTGTATTCCCAACAGAAGGAAGCGGGAACTGAGGTAAGACGTTGGGAGACACGATGTAAACAGACAAGCGGCAACTCAGGGAAGACTTTGGGAGACAAAGTAAACCGGCAATCTTCACAAGTGTTCTAAGATTTGGCATCAAAACATGGTTATTTCCTTCATATGTACCCTGATCTACACTTTTATGCTAATCATATAAGTTAAATGGATAAAGATAAAGTAGAGAGGAAAAAATTGCGTTCATCCGAAGGTGATGATCCCACACCCGAGAAAGGTCGCAGTATTTAGCTCGTTTTGCCACATTTTCTGCTCTTTGCTTGATGACGGTGGCTAAAAATGTTCCCATTATTTTATTGATGTAAGGATTTTTTTTTTTTTTCAACTGCCCACGTTTGATGTGTACAATTTAGTCGGCTGATGAATCTGGCAGTTTTTCCAGACCATGGCGAACCCACCAATCGTTCCGATTTTCAAAAGTGGTGATGTAGATAACGTGTGCAATTATAGGTCGATATCACTCTTCTCTTTATTATCTAAAGTATTTGAAAATAAATAAATAAATAAATAAATAAATAAATAAATAATTGCTAAAATAGCTAATGTAGTATCTAGAGCAAAGAAATTCCTAAGCAATTCCTAAGTAAAGGATCGTCATACCTTCCTCCGGAACTCATGAGGCAATGAGGTGTGCAGTCACATCGCTCCGTGATCGCCATCACTCATGATCATTTTCGTCTACTTGACTGTTAACAAAACTTCTCATTTTGAAAGCTTTTCGTTCTGGTTACTGAGGACTGAGATAAACAAAGAACTGTAAGTCCAACAAAATGTTAAATGGATGGCACAAAAGTGTGTTCAGTATGATGGTCTAGCAACTTTGGTTTCCGTGCCCTCCAGTGTCAACAGGCAGGTTAGAGAGACTGCTGTATTCCTACGTTGCCCACCAAATATTCCTGCCCATGCACGCTAATCTTCTACTAACCACGTCTGCTGGTATATTACAAACAGATTTTTTGATAGGAATTTGACAAATTTGTTTTAGCTTGACCCAAAAGAATTGTTCGAGAAAGCTAAATCCAACAAACGGGTACACTACATAACAAACACCGCCGCACTGAGGCCGGAGTGAGTCGCACTGATTTGATTTATAATTTGATTTGATAATCTAACGGTTTTGAATTGGAAGTAGTTAAGAGATAGCCTGTCACACCCCCGATCAAGGGGGACCTCCCTACCAAATTTCATCACAGTCAGTTCAGTGTTTTTTTTCCGTGAAAAGCGGACACACAGACAGACAGACTGAGTTTTATTATATATATATATATATATATATATATATATATATATATATATATATATATATATATATATATATATATATATATATATATATATATATATATATATATATATATATATATATATATATATATATATATATATATATATATATATATATATATATATATATATATAAACCCACCTCAACTTTTTCTTCATTAACTTCTGCAACATTCGCTGTCTAAGATCTAATTTTCAATCTGTAGAACACCACCTCTCCTCTTCTAAACCTCATCTTCTTTTCCTCACTGAAACTCAGGTGTCTGAGGCAACTGACAGTAGCCTCTTTTCTGTTCCCTCCTACTTTCTCTATCCTCATTTTCGATCCAAAGCTGGATGCTGCGTTTATGTGCGCAATGACTTAACCTGCTCTCGTGCCCACGCTCTTGAATCTTCCGAGTTTTCCACCATCTGGCTACGACTACAGAGTCACTCTCATACTAAATTTATCTGTGCTGTATACCTCTCACCTAACTCATCTGACTATATGAAATTCTTCGACTACTTAACTTCCAAAGTGGAGCACATTCTGACCCTCTTCCCTTTTGCAGAGATCTCCATTCTTGGACACTTCAATGTTCACCACCAGCTTTGGATTTCCTCTCCCTTCACTGACCATCCTGGTGAACTAGCCTACAACTTTGCTATCCTCCATGACATAGAGCAATTGGTGCAACACCCTACTCGTATTCCTGACCGTCTTGGAGATACGCCCAACATTTTTGACCTTTTCCTGACCTCTAATCCTTCTGCTTATGCTATCACCCTTTCTTCTCCGTTGGGCTCCTCCGATCACAATCTCATATCTTTATCTTGTCCTATCACTCCAGTCCCTCCTCAGGATTCCCCTAAGCAAAGGTGCCTCTGGCGTTTTGCCTCTGCTAGTTGGGGGGACCTGAGGAGGTATTTTGCTGATTTTCTTTGGAATGACTACTGCTTCCGTGTCAGAGACCCGTCTTTGTGTGCTGAGCGCATAACAGAGGTGATAGTGTCTGGCATGGAGGCATACATTCCTCACTCTTTTTCTCGTCCTAAACCTTCTAAACCTTGGTTTAACACAGCTTGTTCTCGTGCTATACATGATAGAGAGGTGGCCCACAAAAGGTACTTAAGCCTTCCATCACCAGAATCTCATGCACTTTATATTTCTGCCCGGAACCATGCCAAGTCTGTTCTCCAACTAGCCAAAAACTCCTTCATTAACAGAAAATGTCAAAACCTTTCAAGATCTAACTCCCCTCGTGATTTCTGGCATCTAGCCAAAAATATCTCCAATAACTTTGCTTCTTCTTCTTTCTCTCCTCTATTTCAATCAGATGGCACCACTGCTATCACATCTATTTCTAAAGCTGAACTCTTCGCTCAAACCTTTGCTAAAGACTCTACCTTGGACGATTCTGGGCTTGTTCCTCCCCTTCCTCCACCCTCTGACTACTTCATGCCACCTATTAAAATTCTTCGCAATGATGTTTTCCATGCCCTCGCTGGCCTTAACCCTCGGAAGGCTTATGGACCTGATGGGGTCCCTCCTATTGTTCTCCGAAACTGTGCCTCCGTGCTTGCACCTTGCCTAGTCAAACTCTTTCAGCTCTGTCTGTCAACATCTATCTTTCCTTCTTGCTGGAAGTTTGCCTACATTCAACTTATTCCTAAAAAGGGTGACCGTTCTAATCCCTCAAACTACCGTCCTATTGTTTTAATTTCCTGCCTATCTAAAGTTTTTGAATCTATCGTCAACAGGAAGATTCTTAAACATCTATCACTTCACAACCTTCTATCTGATCGCCAGTATGGGTTCCGTCAAGGCCGTTCTACTGGTGATCTTCTGGCTTTCCTAACTGAGTCTTGGTCATCCTCTTTTAGAGATTTTGGTGAAACTTTTCCTGTTGCCTTGGACATATCAAAAGCTTTTGATAGAGTCTGGAACAAAGCTTTGATTTCCAAACTACCCTCCTACGGTTTCTATCCTTCTCTCTGTAACTTCATCTCAAGTTTCCTTTCTGACCGTTCTATTGCTGCTGTGGTAGACGGTCACTGTTCTTCTCCTAAATCTATTAACAGTGGTGTTCCTCAGGGTTCTGTCTTGTCACCCACTCTCTTCTTATTATTCATTAATGATCTTCTAAACCAAACTTCTTGTCCTATCCACTCCTACGCTGATGATACCACCCTGCACTTTTCAACGTCTTTTCATAGACGTCCAACCCTTCAGGAGGTAAACATATCACGCAGGGAAGCCACAGAACGCTTGACTTCTGATCTTTCTAAAATTTCTGATTGGGGCAGAGCAAACTTGGTATTGTTCAATGCCTCAAAAACTCAATTCCTCCATCTATCAACTCGACACAACCTTCCAGACAACTATCCCCTCTTCTTCAATGACACTCAACTGTCCCCTTCTTCTACACTGAACATCCTCGGTCTGTCCTTTACTTATAATCTGAACTGGAAACTTCACATCTCATCTCTAGCTAAAACAGCTTCTATGAAGTTAGGTGTTCTGAGACGTCTCCGCCAGTTTTTCTCACCCTCCCCCCCGCAGCTAACTCTGTACAAGGGCCTTATCCGTCCATGTATGGAGTATGCTTCACACGTCTGGGGGGGTTCCACTCATACTGCTCTTCTAGACAGGGTGGAATCAAAATCTTTTCGTCTCATCAACTGCTCTCCTCTAACTGATTGTCTTCAGCCTCTCTCTCACCGCCGCAATGTTGCATATCTAGCTGTCTTCTACCGCTATTTTTATGCTAACTGCTCTTCTGATCTTGCTAACTGCATGCCTCCCGTCCTTCCGCGGCCTCGCTGCACAAGACTTTTTTCTTTCTCTCACCCCTATTCTGTCCACCTCTCTAACGCAAGAGTTAACCAGTATTCTCAATCATTCATCCCTTTCTCTGGTAAACTCTGGAACTCCCAGCCTGCTTCTGTATTTCCACCTTCCTATGACTTGAATTCCTTCAAGAGGGAGGTTTCAAGACACTTATCCATCAATTTTTGACCACTGCTTGGACCCTCTTATGGGACTAACATTTCAGTGGGGATTTTTTTATTAGATTTTTTGTTGCCCTTGGCCAGTGTCCTTCCTACATAAATAAAAAAAAAAAAAAAAAAATATATATATATATATATATATATATATATATATATATATATATATATATATATATATATATATATATATATATATATATATATATATATATATATATAATTATATTTATAACAAGCCATATGTGTACAGTCATATGAGTAATAAGTAACTATTTTCGTTTTGCGAGAGTGAATCTTTATATCTGTGATAAACCAAGGTAACGGCTTATACTGTTATATATGGAAGAGGAAAAGTTATTTCACAAAAAGAGTGAAGCAGGAAACCACACTGGCCGCAGCGCTGCCAGATCAGTGTTTATGAGTGATGCTTATCACCTCATTATTCTTTTGTCCCTACAGTGTGTTCATGTGTCCTCCAAACAGGACACGCGGTTAAGTCACCGAGAAACTGGCAAGTCACTGAGAAAAGTTCGGCATGCAGCATTAGGCTGCATATCTGCATTATTTTTTATTTATTTATTTTTATGATAATAATAATAATAATAATAATAATAATAATAATAATAATAATAATAATAATAATAATGATTATTATTATTATTATTATTATTATTATTATTATTATTATATTTTTTTTTAGTGTTTAGCAATGAGTTTCTCCTGTTCTGTTACATGATGTGCATGACAACGTTCAGCCCCAAACTACTCTCATGCATTTCTTTTGCTTAAAATTTCACATCTTTGATGACGACTGTGCCTCAACGTTATCCTTGGAAGTTGCAGGACCGAATTTACAGTTCATTTCTTCAGCATGCACATCGACTTTATCTCTTGATGAGAGAGAGAGAGAGAGTGTGTGTGTGTTTCCATTAATCAAATGAGGATTGATTTAAAGGGATGAGGTGTGGGATTTAATTTGCTGCTGAATATATAATTAAAAGCCTTCATGCTGCTGAAATTCCTTAATCTCGTGTGTGTGTGTGTGTGTGTGTGTGTGTGTGTGTGTGTGTGTGTGTGTGTGTGTGTGTGTGTGTGTGTGTGTGTGTGTCTGTGTGTGACGCTGCTTTAATTATCGTGTCGGGTACAGAGATAAAACACATATGCTTGTGTTGTTACCGACTGTTTTTCGTTCTCGTTGAGTGTAAGTGATGAGCTTAAATGTTCAGAGGGAATAAATGAGAGCGGGTTCAATATGTGACTGTGAATACCAATATATGTAGACAATCGTCTTGTCTTAGCTATTTAACTAAGCGTACTAAAGTAATCTTGAATGTCAGTAAAAAAGAATACTGTCTCGTCCCCCGTCTCTCACACACACATACAATTTTGTCTTTTATTCATTGTATGCGTATTTTCAGTCCTGGGGCTGTTTACTATTATTATTATTATTATTATTTTTATTATTATTATTATTATTATTATTATTATTATTGTCATCATTATTATTATTATTGTAATTATTAATGTACACATACACACACACACACAGACATGTAAGTGATCTTTGAAATTCAATATCTTACATGTCTGTGTGTGTGTGTGTGTGTGTGTGTGTGTGTGTGTGTGTGTGTGTGTGTGTGTGTATGTGTGTGTGTGTGTGTGTGTGTGCATTAATACTTATGCATAGTGATCTTTGAAATTAAGTATCTATGTATAAGTATTGCATGAGCATATTTAGGAATAACAATTAATTATAATGGATATTTTCAGTGTTGAAAATAAGCAAACAGTTCAGGTTAAATGAGTTGTGTGTAGGTTTTTTGATAATATCATTAAATTTTCTTAACCACATGACGTTAGTAAATTAAATCTGCATGAAAAACCGATTGTTGTATGGGTGTGAGGTCTAAGGTTTCGGAGGCAACAGACAATTAAATACGGTCTTGAATCATTTCATGAGGATATTGCCAAGTGTGAATAATTAAACACTGCTGTGTGGAATATGATGAACTTCTTCAAATCAGTGGAAGAGAATATCGATGCCAGAACGATTAGTTTATGGTTCAACATTGCAAATGAAAAATAATCATTCAATCAATATATGTTTATGAAGTATATATATATATATATATATATATATATATATATATATATATATATATATATATATATATATATATATATATATATATATATATATATAAGCGCTTGACCCAAAAAATCTACAAATCTTTTCGTTCAGTCGTTGAATAGATGTAGAATGATCAATGTTTTCATCAATATAAATGGCACGAATGTTTCTTGGGTAAAGGAAGATTATCACCATTGGTGTAGTAACATCTAGAAACAGATATGAAAGGAAGAAATTCGTAGTAATTCCGTTTGTGTCAATGCAAAGTTATCTAATAAAGTTATTCTTTAAATATCCCAGATAGTTATCTAAATTTAAGTGTGCTGATTATAATTTACTGAGTGCGAGAGGCAGGTTTAATATCATTATAATTGAGGACCGCCAATATACACACGGCAACATGAGCGACATAGGGGATGAATTTCATTACCTTTATAAGAACATAAGAAATAAGGGAAGCTGCAAGAAGCGACCAGGCTTACACGTGGCATTCCCTGTATGAAACACACCTACCTATTTCCATCTGCTATCCCCACACATTAACTTGTCTAATCTTCTCTTAAAGCTCTCTAGTGTCTTAGCACTAACTACAGGATTACTGAGTCCGTTCCACTCATCTACCACTCTATTTGAGAACCAATTTTTTCCTTCCTATCTCCTTCCTAAACCTAAATTTTTCAAGCTTGAACCCGTTATTTCTTGTTCTACCCTGGTTGCTGATCCTAAGAATTTTGCTTACATCTCCCTTGTTATAACCCTTATGCCACTTAAAGACTTCTATCAGGTCCCCTCTTAACCTACGTCTCTCTAAAGAATGTAAATTTAACAGCTTCAACCTCGCCTCGTAAGGGATACTCCTCATCCCCTGTATCCTTTTAGTCATTCTCCTCTGTACTGATTCTAATAGACCTATATCTTTCCTGTAATGTGGGGACCAGAACTGCACCGCGTAGTCTAGATGAGGTCTGACCAGCGCCAAGTATAACTTTAATATTACTCCCGGCCTTCTACTTTTAACACTCCTAAAAATTAATCCTAGTACCCTATTTGCCTTGTTTATGGCTTCCATGCATTGTTTCCCTAGACGGAGTTCAGAGCTAACTATAACTCCTAAATCTTTCTCGTACCCTGTACCTACCAGAGTTTGGTTGTCTAATGTGTACCTATTGTGTGGGTTTCCTCTACCTACGCTAAGCACTTTGCATTTATTGATATTGAATTGCATTTGCCATCTATCCGTCCATTCATTCATTCTATCTAAGTCTGCCTGCAAGGCGATGGCATCCGATTCTGACCTAATTAATCTACCTATCTTTGTGTCATCCGCAAATTTACTAACATCACTACTAATCCCACTATCCAAGTCATTGATATATATTAGAAATAACAATGGCCTTAATACTGATCCCTGTGGCACCCCACTGACCCCACTCGGATTTCGAGCCGTTTATTACCACTCTCTGTTGCCTGTCACTAAGCCATGACCCTGTCCAGCCTAACACCTTCCCATCTATCCCATGTGCCCTAACCTTTCTCAGGAGCCTTATATAAATATCTTATATATATATATATATATATATATATATATATATATATATATATATATATATATATATATATATATATATATATATATATATATATATATATATATATATATATATATATAAAGTTCGAAAGCAATTAGTAAAATTTCATTACTAGGCATTCTTAATACATACAAAAATAACTCAGCTGTTTGGTAGCGAAAATTTTAATGTGTGCTTAAACTTACTAAAGATTGCTGTAGAAATTACAAAACATTTTAGTTAGAATCGTTTATATGTATATTGTGAAGGTCATGTTTTTGGTATATTCTTTTATCTGTTTTGGTGAATTATCTAACTGCTGCTGTTATATAACGGTCCTATTAAATTAAATTAATTAATTTAAATTAAATTTTTAATTTAATTTAAATCTAATTTAAGCGTCCTATTGCTTTAACATCTATCACTTCACAACCTTGTATCTGATCGCCAGTATGGGTTCCGTCAAGGCCGCTCTACTGGTGATCTGGCTTTCCTTACTGAGTCTTGGTCATCCTATTTTAGAGATTTTGGTGAAACTTTTGCTGTTGCCTTGGATATATCAAAAGCTTTTGATAGAATCTGGAACAAAGCTTTGATTTCCAAACTACCCTCCTACGGTTTCTACCTTTCTCTCTGTAACTTCATCTCAAGTTTCCTTTCTGACCGTTCTATTGCTGCTGTGGTAGACGGTCACTGTTCTTCTCCTAAATTTATTGACAGTGGTGTTCCTCAGGGTTCTGTCCTGCCACCCACTCTCTTCTTATTATTTATTAATGATCTTCTAAACCAAACTTCTTGTCCTATCCACTCCTACGCTGATGATACCACCCTGCACTTTTCCACGTCTTTTCATGGACGTCCAACCCTTCAGGAGGTAAACATTTCACGCTTGACTTCTGATCTTTCTAAAATTTCTGATTGGGACAGAGCAAACTTGATATTGTTCAATGCCTCAAAAATACAATTCCTCCATCTGTCAACTCGACACAACCTTCCACACAATTATCCCCTCTTCTTCAATGACACTCAACTGTCCCCCTCTTCTACACTGAACATCCTTCGTCTGTCCTTTACTTATAATCTGAACTGGAAGCTTCACATCTCATCTCTAGCTAAAACAGCTTCTATGAAGTTAGGTGTTCTGAGACGTCTTCGCCAGTTTTTCTCACCCCCCCCCCCCTCACCAGCTGCTAACTCTGTACAAGGGCCTTATCCGTCCATGTATGGAGTATGCTTCACATGTCTGGGGGGTTCCACTCATACCGCTCTTTTAGACAGGGTGGAATCTAAAGCTTTTCGTCTCATCAACTCCTCTCCTCTAACTGACTGTCTTGAACCTCTCTCTCACCGCCGCAATGTTGCATATCTAGCTGTCTTCTACCGCTATTTTCATGCTAACTACTCTTCTGATCTTGCTAACTGCATGCCTCCCCTCCTCCCGCGGCCTCGTTGCACAAGACTTTCTTCTTCCTCTCACCCCTATTCTGTCCACCTCTCTAACGCAAGAGTTAACCAGTATTCTCAATCATTCATCCCTTTTTTCTGGTAAATTCTGGAACTCAATGGCTGCTTCTGTATTCCCACCTTCCCATGACTTGGATTCCTTCAAGAGGGAGGTTTCAAGACACTTATTCATCAATTTTTGACCACTGCTTTGACTCTTTTATGGGACTGGCATTTCAGTGGGCATATTTTTTTTATTTTTATTTTTGTTGCCCTTGGCCAGTGTGCTTCCTACATAAAAAAAAAAATAAAAAAAAAAAAAAAAAAATATATATATATATATATATATATATATATATATATATATATATATATATATATATATATATATATATATATATATATATATATATATATATATATATATATATATATATATATATATATATATATATTGCTATAAGAGAAGATAGTGTGTAGAGCTTCATGAAATATTTTATCATGGATACCCTATTTAAGCCCTGGAATTTAAATCCCATGCATATTTAAGGCCCACCTGACAATTAAGTAATCTGTTTTCTATGTAAACATTGATTGTTATTTGTCTTTTATGATAACGATATGTATATACATACGGAGCCGTAGCTTGTAACTGTGATACTGGTGCCCTGATATGGGAGGGAAGGAGGGAGTCTTTTGAGCAAGTAGGCTCAAAAGCATGCAAGCCTAGAGAGTGGATGTAATACTACTCGTCTGTCGCTCTTCTCATTTCGTCTTGCGTCTAGCAACATTTCTTCTATTATAACCCATCATCATGCCATTCTCAAAGAAGTAAAAAAAAAAAAGAGTTTATTAACCACGTTAGCATGCGCCTCGGCATCAGACTGAGAAAGCTGAAAAAGGATAATTTTATGATATAAAACTGAGGCAGAGAAGACTATGAAAAATAGCACACTTTGAGGGGCAGCGTAGCTTACTGACGAGTCATCAAAAACCTTACTTCCTATTATGGCAAGGCTGTAAGAGATAATTTCAACACCATTGCTCAAACAATGAAAAAAATATATATATATATATATATATATATATATATATATATATATATATATATATATATATATATATATATATATATATATATATATATATATATATATATATATATATATATATATATATATATATATGAAACAGCTTATTCCTCTTACTGCTAAGAAGATCGAAGACCATGCAGCGGAGCCCTTGTGGTGTTTATTCAAAAGAGCTAAAACTAAAGGAAAGGAACCACAACCTCGAGAAGAAAAACAGTCATATCTGCAAATATCCCTCTAGAGTCATTGAAACCCATCAAGACAGTCTACAGGGACATCTCACATCCAACCCTGTTTCAGAAATGTTTGAAAGGGAGAACGCAGAACCCTAACAAAAGATCCAGTTAAAATTCGGAGAAAAACATCTCAGGACAAGTACTGAGGGTTGTTAAGGGTAAAGTTTGCCTGTCAAGCTACCGCTCTGGAGCATAACTTCGGGTATTCGGCATCATCCCTGCTCATCCACATTGAGTTTCTAAATTCAGAACATAAGCCGCAGACGCTGAAGGGAAAAGGTAAGGCCACGTTGAAGAAGTCAGAGCAACAGAGGACCAAAGGAAAGAAGAGAAAAAAAAAGAAAGTAAGGAATAACAGGCCACCCACTCTCTTCTTATTATTCATTAATGATCTTCTACCTTCTTCTACATTAATGATCTCGCAGGGAAGCCACAGAACGCTTGACTTCTGATCTTTCTAATATTTCTTATTGGGGCAGAGCAAACTTCGTATTGTTCAATGCCTCAAAAACTCAATTCCTCCATCTATCAACTCGACACAACCTTCCAGACAACTATCCCCTCTTCTTCAATGACACTAAACTGTCCCCTCTTCTACACTGAACATCCTCGGTCTATCCTTTACTTATAATCTGAACTGGAAACTTCACATCTCATCTCTAGCTAAAACAGCTTCTATGAAGTTAGGCGTTCTGAGACGTCTCCGTCTGTTTTCCTCAACCCCCCCCCCCCAGCTGCTAACTCAGTACAAGGGCCTTATCCGTCCATGTATGGAGTATGCTTCACATGTTTGGGGGGTTCCACTCATACTGCTTTTCTGGACACGGTGTTATCAAAAGTTTTTCGTCTCATCAATTCCTCTCCTCTAACTGACGGTCTTCAGCCTCTCTCTCAACGCCGCAACGTTGCATCTCTAGCTGTCTTCTACCGTTATTTTCATGCTAACTGCTCTTCTGATCTTGCTAACTGCATTCTTTCCCTCCTCCCACGGCCTCGCTGCACAAGACTTTCTTCTTTCTCTCACCCCTATTCTGTATTCTCTCTAACGCAAGAGTTAACCAATATTCTCAATCATTTACCCCTTTCTCTGGTAAACTCTGGAACTCCCTGCCTGCTTCTGTATTTCCACCTTCCTATGACTTGAATTCCTTCAAGAGGGAGGTTTCAAGATACTTATTCATCAATTTTTGACTACTGCTTTGACCCTTTCATGGAATTGGCATTTCAGTGGGCATTTTTTTTATTGGATTTTTGTTGCCCTTGGCCAGTGTCCTTCCTACATAAAAAAAAAAAAAAGTTAACAATCAATCTCGAGGAAGAGGAGATAAAGAACAAAGAAAGAGCAAAATTAAGCGTGCCATTTTCTTAGAGTATCAAATTTCGTAACTTGGTATTGGAAGCTTAAATTATTGTCTCGAAATATTATTTGTGGTTGATTATAATACTGATAAATGTTTTTCTAGTCGCAGATTAGAAAGAATATTTAATGACAAGAAAACAATCAGATTCAAGTTATTAAGTGATCATTACATGCCATTTTTTCGCGCACAGTTTTGGAACTCACTGTATTCAGTGCCTTTTCGTTACACGTAACGAAACGATTCACGAAACGAAACGGGCAAATATGTATATTGTGTGAGTTACTGATTTACTTGAAGACTAGATAATCTTCGAGGCATATCCTCACTCAGAGTTATAAGAATACTATTTGTTCATTAACCTGTCCAGAATTAGAGGTGAAAATTACAGATAGAAAATAGTTTCAGTGATAAATAAACTCGTTTAGCCAGTTTAGTATTTTGTGCCGAGAAGGAGAATAATTTGTCGTCACGAAACCCCGTTTTTATCATCACCATTCTCCAAGGACAGTTATGATGAGCCACACATACTGTTATAAATCTGAAGACATTTCATTTTTACTAAGCCGTCACTCAGCTGACCTCTTTTATCCCTTTGATCCTTTGTCTGTCTGAACCGCTCTCACATTATCAAGGACCAAACGCCTCATCATAACACCCAATCATCAGGCAGCAAGCGGTGGCCTCAGTCATTCCACACAGGGAGTCATAAAGCCATCAAATCAACAGGAGCGTTTTTCTCCCTTGGCTAAAACATTCGTAAGGTTGGGACATCGAGGCCTAAGCCACCCCTATGATACACGGCAGCCACAGATGATGGAAGGCCTTGGTTATCGATTTCGTTGTTAATAAATTCAAGTTATCAGCTGACTTGGCTCAGTGCCTTGGGAGAAAGTCCGCATGCTTACATAATTAGATAGCTTCCATATTCACATATGGTGAAGTTCTTTCTAAAATCCAAAGAATTTCGCCACAACGAAAACGAGATAAGAGACATGAATTTCCTTAGATATCATAATATTACTTTCCCATGAGGGACTCAACAATGAAGAAATAAAAGAATACCTAAGAAGAAGAAAAAAAAAAGTCGATAACAAAAAGAAAAAAAAATATCACACACAGACAGATTATCAGTTTACCCCATCTTCTTCCACGAAGGGTCTTCCAGGGAGGGCCCTTCCTTGCCGAAGTATTAACAGACACTTTTGTATCTCCGTGCGAGAAGATACTTCTTATAGTGTTGGTACTCTTGCAAATCACACAAACTTTGAAAAGTAGAGAATTAGTGCATTTTACATATGTTGAAATTATGATTCATATTTATATAAACTATGCGCGATATGGCGATATACACTACGCTTAACAGGAAATACCATTAGAGTCCCTCTGTTAGCATCCATGGGAACTTGTTTTAAAAGAAAGCCAGCCAGTTTCACCCCAGCCACATCAGCATAAAGCAGTATATTCACTTTAGCTAGATAGAATTGGTCGTGAGCATAGATAAGGAGGATTTATATGACATTGATCCCTAACTTTAAGATTAGGTTACTTTCTGAAAAAATAAATAAAAAAAGTAAAGCGTATAACCAATGCATTATAATGTGGTCGGTGGAGGAGACATTCCTGCCAGCCACTACCTCAGGATTTCCTGGGCATCATTTCACAACAACCAAAGAAAAATCATTTACAATGCAAATTTATATTCTTAAAATGAACTAGAAATTCATTAAACGTTGAATGGGCGAAAAGATGCATAGAATTAACAGCTGAGCTGAAGGACAGTGTGGATTACCCTTCATGTGGATGGTGGGGGAGGGACGGCAGGGGACACAGGGCTTTCAGGGGACAGCTCTGCTTGGAACAAGTAAGGATTACTTCTCTAACAAAGTGAAAACGAAATGTTTCCTGCAACGTATGATTTTTCATATGACGCTTAGAGAGTCTTATCTGATCCTATAACCAGTTATTAATACAATAAATAACATGGAAAACGATGTAGTAAAGCATGAGCTAAGCGAAGGGGTTTGCGAAGGGGTGTTGATGGGCTGTTCTTCGTGAAAAAGTGCCAGTAGTTCGTTATTCTGCCACGCGACCTAGTGAATGATAATACTGTTTCATACACGAAAAGGGGTAAGAGTATATTATATGGTAATCTAGTTGAATGTCGTAGTGAAGAGTTAGGAGAGCACCATTACGCAGGCGCCTCGTTACAAAGAAGTTCATCATGTAGAGAGAACTTTTTATTTAGGAAAAAAAGGAGAAGTAGGAAACGTCTGATACATGTCAGTGAGTGTCGTGTTGCTTGAGAATCATGTCCTTGGTGCTTCTGACAAGGAGCGTTTTCCCCAGTGATGTGCAGCAGGTGCACTAAGATAAACTACATCGAGCTCAACGTGAAGCTTTAATAATTATAGTTTAACGTTTAGCAGACGCTGTTTTGGTCATATGATAATAGTAAATATGATAATAGTAAAGTTGCAAATTTCAACCATAGGGGAAGAAGTAAATTCTATTACGGAGTGTCCGTGAGTGGCAAGGGAAATAATTGGTGGCTGGTTGAAAGCTTTACTCTGAGGCAAGCGGACGAGGCAGTTTGTAATGGTGGACGTTCATTATGAGGGGAATGATAGTATACTCGTTGTAAACACTCATATAGTAAGGATTTTAAGGGTAGGCTAGGCTGCATACACTTTATTTACGTAAGCTTCAAGAAGCATCAAACTAAAAAGTGAT
>NC_087164.1:7939922-7987422 GCF_035594125.1 Scylla paramamosain | reverse complement strand
CTCACAAATTTCCCTTTAATAACGGTTGGTATAAAGTATCCAGGAGAGAACTTCTTTTAGACAGAGGTATGGTAGGGCAAGGACATACGCCTCTTCCCTCCACTCTAGTTCTTCCACCTCTACTACAGATAATACAGTTGTAACCCCTCGCCCTTCTCAACCATGAGTTGCTTTCTCCCGTTCCTGTGAGTGTCGCTTCTTCAGTTACTGTCTGCAGCAAGCTCTCTGTTTTGGAAGATTTCACAGATCAGCCCTCCTCTGCATCTTCAGCCAAGCCCTCCGCTACATCACAAACTCATTGTACAGTTCAGATTGTAGAAGTCCACGCCCCCATGGATTCTCAGTTAGGAGCACCTCCCAAGGTTTTTTAAGACTCCACAGACGCGTATAAACAAATCTCCCAAGGTTCTTTCTTAGTCCCACCAGAAACTTTTCCAGGGAACTGCTGAGTCCCTAGACTCGACGGGTATTCCTTGTAGAAAAATCCCTTTGGAGCTCCTAGAACCAGACATCATTACTCAGTGATTTTTTTTTTTTAATCCGATATGGACGTAAAGGGTTTCTCTGTCCGTCTTCCCAATAGGTCTTCCTCTAGGAGCGATACCAATCCGTTTATGTCGAGGAATTCTCTTCTTCCGGTCTTTTCAGGAATTTCAGATACTCGTGTGCGGGTTGCTATCACACCAGTTACTCAATCTCAGGTTTCTGTGCCTACAAGCAACGTAGGACCAGATAAACCACTGCCCCCCCTCCCCCGCTCAAGTAAGTACTAGTCAGGTTGGCAAAGGGAGGTTTCTCTCTGGGGCTTACCTGAAAACTCCCTCAAAGTAGCAATATTTAAGCTCCTGCAATGGAATTGTCTCGGGAGGAGCTGAATCTCATTTTTCTCCGGTGTGTGTATGCCTCCAAGGAACAATACTGGGAAACTCAGCTCCTCCCGCTCCTTCCGAATACTGCGCTTTTTATTCTGATTTTCATTAAGGGCAAGGCAATCATGATGGCACGGCACTTCTAGTCCGCAACGACGTACCTTACACTAAGCTTAAACTACAATTTGCACTACAGGCTGTTGCAGTCGATATATATATATATATATATATATATATATATATATATATATATATATATATATATATATATATATATATATATATATATATATATATATATATATATATATATATATATATATATATATATATATATATATATATATATATATTTAACGATGTTATACAATTTGCAATATTTATCCGCCATCCGGTATTCATATACCGCCTCGTGCAAAACCTACCCTCTTCTTATCTCCTTCTAGGAGATTTTAATTCTCGCACACGCTGTGGAATGACAACACAATCAACCACAGTGGTGTTTTACTTGCTTCTCTTATAGAAGTTGAGGGGCTGGGAATTTTAAATTCAAGGGATACAACACATTTTCACAATCAAACAGGTACTATTATGGCCATTGACATTTTTTAAAGTTTTCCTAATATTGTTTTAGACTTTAATTGGCAGGTTTTACCAGATTTGTATGGCAGTGATAACTAGTGCCAATAGTCTGGCATTCCCCGGTGGCGTCAAAATAAACAAAATCAATCAATCAAATCCGTTAATTAAAAAAAAATATATATATATACTCGTATATATATATATATATATATATATATATATATATATATATATATATATATATATATATATATATATATATATATATATATATATATATATATATATATATAAAGCACCTTTATTTACCATTAATTATTCACTCACCGAGATATCAAGCACACTAATATTTCATTACAGTCATTATCAACAACAACAACAACAACAAAAACGACAGCAGTAACAGCAGCAACAATAACAACAAAAACAACAGTAACGACACTGACAACAGAAAGGAAACAGTAACAAGAAGAAAATGTTAATAACAGCAGCACGAAGCACAACACACACACACACACACACACACGTCCTGCGTCGTAGGCGAGGATCCGGTTACCCGCCGTCCAACGTGATACAGTGCCTTAAGACCTTGAAACTATCTCGGAACCGCGGATCGAGAGGAGGAAAATGTGTGGTGCGTCCCATCAAGGCAGTGACCTCACGTGTCAGAGAAGACTGCAGGGTGAAGAAGAGGGAATACAAACACTTATAGTAGCAGACAGGCAGTAGACATAAGCAGTAGACACCTGCCGAAACGATAATTACTCCCAGTGAGGTCTAAAGCACTGTTCAAGGGGTGCTGTGAACTTATCATTAAACCCAGCTGTGACCTCACTGAACGTTTCCCTTTGTGTCTCACAACACAAGGGGGCAGTCACAGCCTGCCCTCTAAAGACAACTCTCTTCCTCCACACAAAACTACAAGCACCTAATAACACACACACCCTTCACTCAAATATTTTAAAATCATCATGGCGACGCCTACACCAGCCTCGGAGTCCCCATCTGGGGAGGGGACCATAAATGTCCCCAGGTCGGACTGCCTTTCTGCCGACGACCCTAAGTGTCTTGACACCCCCCCCAATTTTTTCTTCATTAACTTCTGCAACATTCGCTGTCTTAGATCTAATTTTCAATCTGTAGAACACCACCTCTCCTCTTCTAAACCTCATCTTCTTTTCCTCACTGAAACTCAGGTGTCTGAGGCAACTAACAGTAGCCCCTTTTCTGTTCCCTCCTACTTTCTCTATCCTCATCTTCGATCCAAAGCTTGATGCTGCGTTTATGTGCGCAACGACTTAACCTGCTCTCGTGCCCACGCTCTTAAATCTTCCGAGTTTTCCACCATCTGGCTACAACTACAGAGTCACTCTCATACTAAATTTATTTGTGCCGTATACCTCTCACCTAACTCCTCTGATTATAAGAAATTCTTTGACTACTTAACTTCCAAAGTGGAGCACATTCTGACCCTCTTCCCTTATGCAGAGATCTCCATTCTTGGAGACTTCAATGTTCACCACCAGCTTTGGTTTTCCTCTCCCTTCACTGACCATCCTGTAGAACTAGCCTACAACTTTGCTATCCTCCATGACCTAGAGCAATTGGTGCAACACCCTACTCCTATTCCTGACCGTCTTGGAAATACGCTAAACATTCTTGACCTTTTCCTGACCTCTAATCCTTCTGCTTATGCTGTCACCCTTTCTTCTCCGTTGGGCTCCTCCGATCACAATCTCATATCTTTATCTTGTCCTATCACTCCAATCCCTCTTCAGGATTCCCCTAAGCGAAGGTGCCTCTGGCGTTTTGCCTCTGCTAGTTGGGAGTATCTGAGGAGGTATTTTGCTGATTTTCCTTGGAATGACTACTGCTTCCGTGTCAGAGACCCGTCTTTGTGTGCTGAGCGCATAACAGAGGTGATAGTGTCTGGCATGGAGGCATACATTCCTCACTCTTTTTCTCGTCCTAAACCTTCTAAACCTTGGTTTAACACAGCTTGTTCTCGTGCTATACATGATAGAGAGGTGGTCCACAAAAGGTACTTAAGCCTTCCATCACCAGAATCTCATGCACTTTATATTTCTGCTCGAAACCATGCCAAGTCTGTTCTCCAACTAGCCAAAAACTCCTTCATTAACAGAAAATGACAAAACCTTTCAAGATCTAACTCCCCTCGTGATTTCTGGCATCTAGCCAAAAAATATCTCCAATAACTTTGCTTCTTCTTCTTTCCCTCCTCTATTTCAAACAGATGGCACCACTGCTATCACATCTATTTCTAAAGCTGAACTCTTCGCTCAAACCTTTGCTAAAGACTCTACCTTGGACGATTCTGGGCTTGTTCCTCCCTCTCCTCGACCCTCTGACTACTTCATGCCACGTATTAAAATTCTTCGCAATGATGTTTTCCATGCCCTCGCTGGCCTAAACCCTCGGAAGGCTTATGGACCTGATGAGGTCCCTCCTATTGTTCTCCGAAACTGTGCCTTCGTGCTTGCACCTTGCCTAATCAAACTCTTTCAGCTCTGTCTGTCAACATCTACCTTTCCTTCTTGCTGGAAGTTTGCCTACATTCAACTGTTCCTAAAAAGGGTGACCGTTCTAATCCCTCAAACTACCGTTCTACTTCTTTAATTTCCTGCTTATCTAAAGTTTTTGAATTTATCCTCAACAGGAAGATTCTTAAATATCTATCACTTCATAACCTTCTATCTGATCACCAGTATAGGTTCCGTCAAGGCCGCTCTACTGGTGATCTTCTGGCTTTCCTTACTGAGTCTTGGTCATCCTCTTTTAGAGATTATAGTGAAACTTTTGCTGTTGCCTTGCATATATCAAAAGCTTTTGATAGAGTCTGGCACAAAGCTTTGATTTCCAAAGTACCCTCCTACGGCTTCTATCCTTCTCTTTGTAACTTCATCTCAAGTTTCCTTTCTGACCGTTCTATTGCTGCTGTGGTAGACGGTCACTGTTCTTCTCCTAAATCTATTAACAGTGGTGTTCCTCAGGGTTCCGTCCTGTCACCCACTCTCTTCTTATTATTCATTAATGATCTTCTAAACCAAACTTCTTGTCCTATCCACTCCTACGCTGATGATACCACCCTGCACTTTTTCGCGTCTTTTCATAGACCTCCAACCCTTCAGGAGGTAAACATATCACGCAGGGAAGCCACAGAACGCTTGACTTCTGATCTTTCTAAAATTTCTGATTGGGACAGAGCAAACTTGGTATTGTTCAATGCCTCAAAAACTCAATTCCTTCATCTATCAACTCGACAGAACCTTCCAGACAAATATACCTTCTTCTTCATTGACACTCAACTGTCCCCCTCTTCTACACTGAACATCCTCGGTCTGTCCTTTACTTATAATCTGAACTGAAAACTTCACATCTCATCTCTAGCTAAAACAGCTTCTATGAAGTTAGGTGTTCTGAGACGTCTCCGCCAGTTTTTCTCATCCCCCCAGCTGGTAACTCTGTACAAGGGCCTTATCCGTCCATGTATGGAGTATGCTTCACATGTCTGGGGAGGTTCCACTCATACTGCTCTTCTAGACAGGATGGAATCAAAAGCTTTTTGTCTCATCAACTCCTCTCCTCTAACTGACTGTCTTCAGCCTCTCTCTCACCGCCGCAGTGTTGCATATCTAGCTGTCTTCTACCGCTATTTTTATGCTAACTGCTCTTCTGATCCTGCTAACTGCATGCTTCCCCTCCTTCCGCGGCCTCGCTGCACAAGACTTTCTTCTTTCTCTCACCCCTATTCTGTCCACCTCTCTAACGCAAGAGTTAACCAGTATTCTCAATCATTCATCCCTTTCTCTGGTAAACTCTGGAACTCCCTGCCTGCTTCTGTATGGCAGGGAGTTCCTATGACTTGAATTCCTTCAAGAGGGAGGTTTCAAGACACTTATTCATCGATTTTTATCCACTGCTTTGACACTTTTATGGGACTGGCATTTCAGTAGGCATTTTTTTATTAGATTTATGTTGCCCTTGGCCAGTGTCCTTCCTACATAAAAAAAAAAAAACTTTGAAGTGCCGCGTGTGTGGTATAGTCTTCCCTCCCTCCTCTTAATTAATGCGACGTCTCTGACCAACAAGATGGACGAGTTGATTGTGACGGTGAGTTCTACTTGTGGGGACATTGAGGCGGTTACTAGGGCGTGACAGATTGTTCCTGAGGTATGCACGATGCAGAACTACCAGCTCTACTATCACCTCAGGACAGGACGCAGGGGAGGGGGGGGAGTGGCCGTTTTCTGCCGCTCCGCCCTCAGCCCCTCACATCTCCCTGTCGATATTCCTGCCTGAGTGGAGGCCCTATGGGTGAGAGTTATGCCCCCCTGCCATCCCAGCAACACAGCCTCCATCATTGCGTGCGTAGTGTACCACCCCCCCCGAGCCACCACAGCACAGATACTCACCACTCACATCATTGACACTTCTGATGCCCTGAGGGTGAGGTATCCTGCCGCCAAGCTGGTCATCTGTGGGGACATCCAACACCAGCTACACCTCACCCAGGTCGTGGACTTCCCCACCCACCAGCACCAGCAAGCCATCCTCGACCTTATATTGACAGACCTGGGCCAGCAGTACTCGCCCCCCAAGCGGCTGCCTCCCATGGGACGGAGCACCCACCTCGATCCCCCGGTCAGCTGTCACCAGGACCCACCGCCCCGTGCCTGACTCAGCCATGAGGGAGTTTGGGCAGCGGGTGACACAACACCCGTGGACCGAGGTGCTGGAAGTGGAGGACGTCCAATTAAAATGGCACAATTACGTCGCCACCACCACAGAAGCCTTCCACCGCTACTTCCCAGCCAAGAGCGTCACAGTGCACCCATCTGATGCCCCCTGGATGACGCCCCGCATTAAAAGACTCATGCGTCAGCGGACGTGGGCGTTCCACTCCTGCCCGGTCCTATACAGGAAACTAAGAAACAGAGTGATCAGGGAGATTAAGACTGCCAAGGCAAGCTATTACCCGGACAAGATGCACCACCTCAAGCTGGCCAACAACAGACAGTGGTACGCTAAGATCAAAGCTTTGAGTGGCCTACAAAAGTACACTTCATCTCTTCCTTGCACCTCACACCTTTCTGCTAATCTCGCGGCTCAGGAGATGAACGATCACTTTGCCGCTATGTCAGGCCTTTCCTCCCTTCCACATCACTCCGCTTCCTGCCTATCTTCCTGCTCCCTCCCCTTCCCCCACTGGCCAGGCGATGGATGTTTTTAAGAGAATACTTAAATTTAAACCAAGATCCACCACACCCACTGATCTTCCTATAAAAATTTACAAGGAGTTTGCTGTAGAGCTAGCAATACCGCTATACTGCATAACAAACGCCTCTCTCTCTCCCAACACTCTTGCCCCGCGGACTGGAAGACATCTTACGTCATCCCCATCCCAAAAACTTCCACAAAGTCCACAATCACTCAATGACCTCAGGCCAGTCTATCACACCCACCCCTAGCCTTATTTGTGAAGATTTTGTATATGACTGGGCCTACACCAAAATTTGGAATACCGTGGATATCAGACAGTTTGGAAATATTAAAGCCACCTCCACCTCCCATTACCTGACCCGCTTCCTTGAATTCATCCACAGCCACCTGTAAAAGCGAAACACCTCTCCAGCTGTTGCTTTTGTGGACTTCAAAAAAGCCTTCGATCTTGTTGATCACACTGTTGTCATCAGCAATGCAGTAAGTCTGGGTCTCCCTCCCAACCTGGTAGCGTGGCTAGCCGACTTCCTCACAGGGAGGCGTCATACCGTTCGCTATCAGGGTTCTGTCTCTAATTTCCAACAGCTGACATGTGGGGTACCCCAGGGGACCAAGATGGGTCCACTATGCTTCCTCCTTCTTATTAACGACGCCCTCACTGACACCCCCCATCGCTGGAAGTATGTGGACGACTGCACCGTGGGCGTCCCAGTTTCCAAGAAGAATCCGGACTACTCGCCACTGCAAGCAATTCTGGAGCGACTGCAGACGTGGACGGAGGAGAGCAGGATGACCATAAACCACAGCAAAACTGTGGTGATGCATTTCTGTACCTCCTCTGTACCAGTGCCCCCTCCCCAGCTCACAGTGGGCCCTCACCCCCTCCAGGTGGTCCGATGTGCCAAGCTTCTCTGAGTCACGGTGGACGACCAGCTGAACTGGAAGCAGCATGTCGCCAGCACCGTAAGATCCGCTACCTACAGGCTGTACATGCTGCGCAGACTCAGGTCGCTGGGGACGCCGACAGACAAGTTAAGGGGGGTGTACCTCACCATCATCCTCCCCAAATTTATGTATGCCTCCCCAGCGTGGTCCTCCTCCCTCACACATATTCAACAGCTACAGCTGGAGAGTGTGCAGAAAATGGGAGTGTAGGGTCATCCTTGGCCCTGCCTACACCACCTATGATGAAGCCCTGACCACCCTGAGTCTGTCCAGACTATCCACCAGGCACCGAGAGGCTCTGGAGAAGTTTGGAAGGGTACTGCTGCATCATCCACGTCTCAGAGACATGCTGCTGCCTGACGCGCCTCGCCCGGTTCATGCCACCAGACAACAACAAGATAACGCCCCTAAAGGCGCCGCGCATGGACCGGTACAGACTCAGCGCGATTCCCACCATGGTGCGAGCCATCAATCAATAGTATTTCGCTTCTAGATTAGACTTAGCTTTAGGATAAATGTTAAGTATTTCCCCACCCCCTCTGTACATTTTAAGTTTGTTAACTGCCTAAAGAATAAACCGTTTAATATTATTATTTTTACACACACACACACACACACACATATGAGTCCTTGTCACCGTCCATGGTGTACACATAACCCACTCAAAGTTTGTTTCGTCCAAAGTTCACCAATACGTAGCGAGACTGACGGGTTCGCAAGTGCAATCATTCAAAAACGATAACAGTTCGGTCATTTATGTGTTAGGATATAGAGGGACAAAATTGTAGGACACTTGTTAAATGATAATAACCTCACAGCATCGAGAACCGATAACTTTGCCATGCCGTGACGCTTGTTTCCAAACTAAAAAATAAAGGAAGGAAGAAAAAAAAAAGAAGAAAACAAAAGTAAAAAAAAAGAAAAAACATTAAAATAAGTGTTTCAAATACTGTTTTAAACTGTGTGTGTGTATGTGTCTGTGTGTGTGTGTGTGTATATATATATATATATATATATATATATATATATATATATATATATATATATATATATATATATATATATATATATATATATATATATATATATTAGAAGCGCTTATTCTCACTGTACACTGCTCGATTTTTAAAAGAAGATAACAAAAAGTAATGCTTTTCTGAAAACTTTATAGTCTGTTGTTTCAGTCAGGGCAAGTCATACTGAAATATGATGTACACCAACGCATGGAAAAAGGAAATTACACCGACAGTGATGACACACACACACGATGGAAAGAGACACTGAAGGAAGAAAGCATCGCTAGTAAACACGGAGAAATAAAACTTACCAAACAGTTTCGAGAGGATGAAAGGGAATGTATTCTTTTGTCCACAGTTCAAGGGAGTCTCTCTCTCTCTCTCTCTCTCTCTCTCTCTCTTGGATCATGGAAGATTTCAAGACGTGTAAGTGTCCTCCATCTCTGTTCTCATGTACAGCCAGGCTGCAGCTTCCACTTCCGCTTGTCCTGGACATAGCACACCCTTCCTTCCTTCCTTCCTTCCTTCCTTCCTTCCTTCCTTCCTTCCTTCTATCCTTGCTCTCCAATCCCGTGTACATTCTCTCCTTTCTAAATGTTTGTTTTCCATTTTCTTTCTCCAAGGGGTTCTTCAAATACAGCGTCCCTCGTACCTTTTTCACCCTCCTCCTCCTCCTCCTCCTCCTCCTCCTCCTCCTCCTCCTCCTCCTCCTCCTCCTCCTCCTCCTTCTCTTATTCCTCACTCTCCTTGTCCTCCTCATTATTATCATCATCATTCTCCTCGTCGTCGCCCTCCTCCTCCTCCTCCTCCTCTTTCGTTAACTTTTTTTTTTCATTTCTTTTCACTTTTATATCCCTCACAGATTCCTCATTTTCTGCTTTCCTTGCTTGTTTTCTCCTGTAGTATTCTCCTCCATACGTGACAAAGAAAACTTTGTAACTGCATTATGATCTTTTACCTTTTTTTCACCTTATTCTGATGCTCTTTACGGCATGATTTAATCTCTCTTACAACTTGATCATGCTCCAGTAATGCTCTCTCTCTCTCTCTCTCTCTCTCTCTCTCTCTCTCTCTCTCTCTCTCTCTCTCTCTCTCTCTCTCTCTCTCTCTCTCTCTCTCATATCCCAGAAAATCCTTTCCCTGCTGGATAGAATGTCTGAGGATATGACGAAGAGAAAATAAGCATTGTGCGGTACTAGTATTGCTAATTACGAATAATAGTATGAAGAAAGATAACTGCAATAATTTATCTTTGTGTGTGTGTGTGTGTGTGTGTGTGTGTGTGTGTGTGTGTGTTTCATAACCCGACAGGCTTCGCCAATACGACCAGCGGGCAACCCTCAAAGAAGTTCAGGCAACATCACCACCACTAGAAATATAACTACGTACTCGCACTACCACCCTCCATTACCAAACGTTGCTTCAAAAAAAACACCACCACAACCCACTCTTTTCATAACCAACATAGAAAAGGAGTCGATAAGGACGGGGACAAAGAACACCCTCCTCACATGATACCGACACAGGTGACATTTGTAAACGCACGCAGCAATACGTAATCCTCAATTATAAATGAGTTTTTCTCTATGTTAGTAATTGCATTTCAAATGAATAAACTGAATTATTATCGCTTTCGAATTTTATGTTTCCAGCTCTGCTCCTAGCTTTCACTCATTAACGAAATATTAATTGTTGATAAACATTGTTATGCTCTTATTATCAGTAATTATCATTATTATTATTATTATTATTATTATTATTATTATTATTATTATTATCATCATCACTGTGTGTCTGTGTATGTGTGTGTGTGTGTGTGTGTGTGCGTGTGTATCTGAGGTAGGATGGGATGACTTGTACATGATGCAAAGAATTACAATACTAACGAAAGTTAAAGAAATGGAGATGAGAAGAATAATCTTTGCGGTATCTATTCTCTTAACCTTTTGACTGATTTTGCTCCTGAGACTTGATCAAGTTGTCTGGCGGAAATAATAGTGTGTAATTTCGAAAGGTACCACTAATAAACAAAGAAGAGATCGGGTACTTCAAACTTTGTTTTTTATGTGTGTGTGTGTGTGTGTGTGTGTGTGTGTGTGTGTGTGTGTGTGTGTGTGTGTGTGTGTGTGTGTGTTTATAATATATATATTTTTGGTTCAACAAAATAATCTTTCAGTACTCAAATGAACTAAGAGTCATAGCGTCATTAGCTGGGCAAAGATTTTTTTTTTTTTTTATGTAGGAGGGACACCGGCCAAGGGCAACAAAAATCCATAAAAAAAAAAAAAAAGGTCCACTGAGATGCCGGCCCCCGATTACGGTCCAAAGTGGTAATCAAAAAATTGAAACTCCTTCTTGAAGGAGTTCAAATCATAGGAAGGTGGAAATACAGAAGCAAGTAGGGAGTTCCAGAGTTTGCCAGAGAAAGAGAAAGGGATGAATGATTGAGAATACTGGTTAACTCTTTCATTAAAGAGGTGGACAGAATAGAGTGAGAAAAAGAAGAAAGTCTTTTGCAGCGAGGCCATGGGAGAAAAATTAATAAGAACATAAGAAATAAGGGAAGCTGCAAGAAGCGACCAGGCTTACACGTGGCAGTCCCTGTATGAAATATACCTACCTATTTCCACTTATCATCCCCATCCATAAACCCGTCTAATTTTCTCTTAAAGCTCCCTGATGTCTCAGCACTAACAACATGATTACTGTGCCCGTTCCACTCATCTACCACTCTATTTGAGAACCAATTTCTTCCTATCTCTTTCTTAAACCTAAATTTTTCAAGCTTGAACCCGTTATTTCTTGTTCTTTCCTGGTCGCTGATCCTAAGAATTTTGCTTACATCCCCTTTGTTATAACCCTTATACCACTTAAAGAGTGCTATCAGGTTCCTTCTTTACCTATGTCTCTCTAAAGAATGTAAATTTAACAGCTTCAATCTCTCCTCATAAGGAATATTCCTCATCCCCTGTATCCTTTTAGTCATTCTCCTCTGTACTGATTCTAATAGACTACAGTAAAATCCATCTCATCCGGCATTCGAGTATCCGGCAGCTTCAAGTATCCGGCACATTTTTCCCCGAGCTTTAAAATCAATAAAAAAATCAATGTGTACTCATAAAATCGATTAAATTATGATTAATTATGAGGACGGCACAATCCCCGAGTTCCAAAAACAGTTTAATGTTAAGGATGCGATATTCATGGCTTCACTTGCTTGGCTAGACGTTAAAAGGCAAACATTGATGCGATGTTGGCGCAAATTGTACCCTTTGATGATGTGTGATGATGAGGATGATGAGGAGTTTGAAGGGTTTGTAGGTGGCATGAAAAATTCGGTGGTGAGCGAGCTGAGGGAAATGGGGGGAAATGTGCAACTTAAAGTGACAGATGAAGCGTTACAGGAATGGGTGGACGTGGACGAAAATCAGGCCGTAACATTCACTCTCACAGACGAGGAACTTATCAACGCTGTAGTAGAAGATCATTTAGAGAAAATTAGTGATGATAGTGATGATGATGATGATGATAATGAGCCTAAAGTAACTTGGGAACAGGCTGCGAAACACATAGCTAGCTTTGTCAGGTTTGCTGAGCAGTGCACATACATGTCAACCCGAGATGTTATGACCCTTAACTGCATTGAGAATGAGTTTTTGCTGCAAAGAAGAAGGAGCTGCAAACAAGGAGACATTAGAAACTATTTTAAAGTAGCTTGTAAGGGAAAAGAAGTGGAGCAAACAAGTACAGAATCTGATGATGTTGATGACCCGGAGGGTGTTGAATGAAAGGTGTGGGGAGCGAAAAAGTGTCACAAACGCTCGTACATTTTCATATCTTTATTGTATGTTATACATGTTGGCTAATATTGAATAAAGCAAATAAGTGTATACGTACTTTATTTTTTGTAACCCATCAACTTATTTATAAGAGGAAAGTATTAAAGAGAATGTTAGTACAGTAGTATTGTGTGTTGGTGACAGTGAGAGGTGGCAGCGCGGGTGGCGACGCGCGGCACGGCGATCAGCTGATCTTTGTTATGGTAAGATGAGTGAGTGTAGGGTGGTGATTGTGGACATAATTTCACTTCTATTCAAGTATCCGGCATGTCGACGGTCCCGTTGATGCCAGATAAGAGGGATTTTACTGTATATCTTTCCTGTAATGTGGGGACCAGAACTGCACAGCGTAGTCTAGATGAGGTCTGTCCAGCGCCAAGTATAACTTTAATATTACTTCGGGCCCTCTACTTTTTATACTCTTAAAAATGAATCCTAATACCCTATTTTCCCTGTTTCTGGCCTCTGTGCATTGTTTTCCTAGAGGGAGTTCAGAGCTAGCTATAACTCCTAAATCTTTCTCGTACCCTGTACCTGCCAGAGTTTCGTTGTTTACTGTGTACCTATTGTGTGTGTTTCCTCTACCTAAGCTAAGTACTTTGCATTTGTTGATACTAAACTGCATTTGCCATCTGTTAGCATGCCATCTGTTATCATGAAAAAAGCGGTAGAAAATTCAAGAGATGCAGCATTACAGCAATGAGAAAGAGGCTGAAGACAGTAAGTTAGAGGTGTTGATGAGACGAAAATCTTTTGATTCCACCGTGTATAGAAGAGCGGTATGAATGGAACCCCCCCCCCGAAACATGTGAAGCATACTCCTTACATGGACGGATAAGCTCACTGTACAGGGTTAGCTGGAAAGGTGAGAAAAACTGGGGGAGACGTCTCATAACGCTTTAACTTCATAGAAGCTGTTTTAGCTAAAGATGAGTTATGAAGTTTCCAGTTTAGATTATAAGTAAAGAACAGATCGAGAATGTTCAGTGTAGAAGAGAGGGACAGATGAGTGTCACTGAAGAAGAGGGGATAGTTGTCTGGAAGGTTGTGTCGAGTTGATGGATGGAAGAATTAAGTTCTTGAGACATTGAACAATACTAAGTTTGCTCTGCCCCAATCAGAAATTCTAGAGAGATCAGAAGTCAGGCATTCTGTGACTTCCATGCGTGAACTGTTTACTTCCTGAAGGGTTGGGCGTCTACGAAAAAAAAAAAAAAAAACTTGGAGAAGTGCAAGGTAGTATCATCATTATACAGGGCAAGAAGTTTGGTATACAAGATCGTTGATGAATAATAGGAAGAGAGTGGGTGACAGGACAAAACCCTGAGGATAGAAGCCGTAGAAGGGTAGTTTGGAAATCAAAGCTTTGTGCCAGAGTCTATTAAAAGCTTTTGATATGTCTATGGCAACAGCAAAAGTTACACCAAAATCTCTAAAAGAGGATGTCCAAGACTCTGTAAGGAAAGCCAGAAGATCACCAGTAGAGCGGCCTTGACGGAACCCATACTGACGATCAGATAAAAGGTTGTGAAATGATGGATGTTTAAATATCTTGTTATTGAGGATAAAAAAAAATAAATAAATAAATAAAAAAAAACTTTAGACAGGCAGGAAATTAAAGCAATAGGACGGTAGTGCGTGGTACACCTATATTACATGAAGATGGAAGAAGAGAAGAATAGGGAAATAAGAAGAAAACAAGGAAGAAGGGAGGTGAATAGAGAAAACAGAAAACCCAAGACCAGAGCCGCAGTTTATCTTTTGAAATACTTAATACGAAAGGGATGAGAAGCCCCGAGCAGACATGACCCACACGGAAAAAGGTTATAAACATTAAGGAGACTGACCGCGAGAGGCGAGGGGACCCTGAGAAAGTGTGTGTTGTCTGCCGCATTACCAAATAGAAAAGGCAGCCGCCCACCTAGCGGGACACTGTGTGCGAACAAGGGGAAAAGTTATGTGACTTGGGGGAACTTACCCATGCCTGCATTACCTCACCTTTTACTCTTCCCTTATATCCCAAACTCCGCCCTGTTGCCCCCATATGGTAAAGTTATATATAGTGTCACGCCTGTGAGCGGCTCATGTACATAAATTTCATTAGTGTGTGTGTGTGTGTGTGTGTGTGTGTGTGTGTGTGTGTGTGTGTGTGTGTGTGAGAATGTATGGAAATTTCGACCTTATCATGGAGATAACTTTTGAGAGAAAAGTGTAACAGAAGCTAGAGTGTATTAGGTCATGTAATTAAGAAACAAGAGTAGCAGAAGCTGCAGAGGTAGCAGAGTATCATACAAAGACCGGAGATTCCGAGAAGCCTGGCCTGAGGATGGCCATGGGCGAGATGGACGGAATCACATAAAGTAAGTGGAGCTTATAAGTTGTAATGCAGTCTTGAAATCAATTGTTTCATGATTAGGTAGGAAGAACAGTGATAGGGTGTTTATTATTTTGATACATGCACATGTTGTTTATGTTTTGTATTGAATGAGATTGTGTTATGATCTGTGTGTTTTTTCTTACTGAAAGAATCCAAGATACAGAGAACATAACTGACTGGCCCAGGGGGCAGGCTGTGACTGACTAGAAACAACAAGGTGCGCGGAAGTACACATGAGAGGCGATGCAATAGATGCAAAGTCTTTGATGAATATACAGTAATAACCAGCAGGATCAAGAAAAGAGCGCACGTGACTTACTGACTTTAGGGTAGGAAAGTCTTGAACAGCCTGAACATAGGCATCAGTGGTGTAAATGCCATCCTTGTCCATTACATGACGTAAGAACTCAATGCATGTCCGAAGGAATTTACATTTAGGCAAGTTAAGTTTAAGATGTGCTTCTTGTAAGCTTTTCAAAATAAGTTCAAGTTTATCAAAGTGAGACTCAAGATCACGAGACACTAATATCAAATCTTCAAGCTATACAAACAAGCCAATGCTAATAAGACCATGAAAAAGACTGTTAACAAGTCGCTGGCAAGTCAGGGGAGAGTTACATAAAACCCATTGGGGCACAAAGCCACTCATAATGACCTGATGCTGTAGAAAAGGCAGTAATCTCACGGCTACTGGAGTACACAGGAATCCGCAAAAAAAACCTGATTTGAAGTCAAGAGTAATAAATACAGTGTTATCTTTCCCGATAGATTGCAAAAGGTCACTTAAAACAGGGAGAGGATAATGGTCAAGGACAGTCACAGAGTTAACTTTGCGAAAATCAACTACAGCACGATAAGAACCGTCTTTCTTTGGGACCAAGACCAGTGGTGAATTACACGGAGAATATGATTTTCGAATGATACTGTCTTTCAGCATTCCATTAACTAAGTCCTGAACAACAGCACGTTGACTGAGGCACACGATAGGAATCACAAAAGATGTACGTGTATCAGGTTTCAACTGAATGTGATGCGCGACACGATCAATGACACCAAGTGGTTCGTCAGGCAAAGCAACAGCCCGTTTATGTTCAAGAAGCAAGTCAAGGAGGTGAGACTTTGTTGTCAGGAAGTCTAACACCTTCTTAAGGTGAGCTGGAGGCTGAGAAACGAGATCAGCAGTGTCATAAGAAAAATCTATGTAAGGGGAAACTGAAGAAATAAGGTGTGGAGGGTCGTGAAAGGACTTACTGTCACAAACTTCAAAAGAATAAAAAAGTACGCTGCTCGTGAGAGAAATCGGGGCACCGGCACCAGGTCACTAAGGCATTAGTTATATGAATATCACGGACACAAGAAAGAGTACTTTCAAGAACCAATTTACGAACATGGACAGAAACTGGCAAAGATAAGATACACGAGCCAACAGGCGCATTTGCCACGCGAACTGGAAGGCGAACAGCATTCATAAGGTCCACACGCTGATCGCCAATCACAACGGTAGAACAAACATCCACAGTAGAGACTAAGCTTTTTTGACTCTGTAAAATCAGGCAATGATGACCATGACCTTTGGATCATGAACGCTAGAAAGTGTGAACAGGAGATTTAAAAGCTAAGAGTGGAACTAGAATGTCCATTGCAGAGATAAGATTGTTCTTATAGGCAGTAGCGTATGTTGGGACGATGCGTCACAACCGTATCAAGTACAAAGAGAACTTTGCCATTAAGTACAAAATCAAAGGTTACAAAAAATTGTGCTTCAGATGATAGTACATGATTTACAAGAGACAACGGGGGAACAACTGTGCCAAGGACATGTAAGGGAGAATCTTGTTCACTGAAAAGATTATTGTCAGCTGGCTGTAAGGGAAGGTTAACTAAGTCCCTAAATTTGGAATAAACCTGGACACTCAGTAAATGACAAGAGGCACCAGCATCAACTCCCAATGAAAATGGAGTGTGATAAGAACACTGTTATACTTGCATACCTTGAAAGGCAGTAATGACATTGGGAAGAGAAAGAAACTGTTCAGAAAAAGGAGGCAGACTAGGTACTAATCTTTCCCGTGTTGAAATTGGCGTCTCCGAAAATTTGACCGAAAGGTCGTCACAGCTTGATCTCACTTCCATTGCAGAATTTTTAAACATTCCTCTGTCATGTGGTTACTCAGGTCATGAGTGATACATAATTTAGATGGACGCTCAAGAGTCATACGAGGTCTTGGGGCTGGTGATAGAGAGCGCGTATACTGAGTCTGACCAGGAGAGTGAAGGTGAACAGGACAAGCAGGTGATGAATGTTTAAAGTGAGTGTGGCCTGAAAACTGCTTAGAAGGCACTAAAGAAGTGGGATGACAAGTTGCATCACTGTTTGCTCGTGAACTGACAAAGTTAACATGCCAACAGCAAAGAAAAACTGAGACAAGGGAACATGCAACGTAGGTAGAATAATCTTTCGATTCTAAGGCATACGAGTATATCACAGCAGTGTCAGGTCTTGACACTGGGCACGAAAAAGTTCCTCTCATGAGAAATTAGCAATTTCTGACACAGTGCAACAGCAACATTTCTTGAAAGAAATTTTGCAGCCATATTTGCTTTGCCGGGCAAATACATGATCATTGGGTTAAATTCATCAACTGTGAGAAACCATCTGGCGAGACAACCAGTCAGATTTTTATCCTTGAAAAGGTGAAGCAAAGGAGCATGTTCAGTACAGACCGTCAAGGGGTACCCATTTTTGTGGTGCATCTCCCGAACATCCTCGGGAAACAAACGTAATAAATATCAGTGAAAAGCATAAACAAGATAGCCAATTAACGAAAGATTAATAAATAAGAATATAATATATATATATATATATATATATATATATATATATATATATATATATATATATATATATATATATATATATATATATATATATATATATATATATATATATATATATATATATATATATATATATATATATATATATATATATATATATATATATATATATATATATATATATATATATATATATATATATATATATAATATAGAATATAATAAATAGGAATATAATATATATATATATATATATATATATATATATATATATATATATATATATATATATATATATATATATATATATATATATATATATATATATATATATATATATATATATATATATATATATATATATAATTTGATTGTGTTTATTTATCATTTTTATTTATTAATCTTTCATTAATTGACAATCTTGAGAGAGAGAGAGAGAGAGAGAGAGAGAGAGAGAGAGAGAGAGAGAGAGAGAGAGAGAGAGAGAGAGAGAGAGAGAATAATAGCGGGAGCTGGAACTGTGGGGCTTTAAAAAATGACCACTTTCCTGAGTAGGGGAGAAAGCACAGACAATTTACGATAGTCACTCGCTGCACCAACTAGGACAGGCGTAGTTTTAAATCAGACACATGTCTAGGAACGTTAGACCTTTAAGACGAGTGTTACAGACTTTGCTTGACAGAATACATAAGAACGTAAGATATAACGGAAGCTGCAAGAAGTGACCAGGCTTACACGTGGCAGTCCCTGTATGAAATATACCTACCTATTTCCATCTATTATCCCTATCCATAAACCTGTCTAATCTTCTCTTAAAGCTCTCTAATGTCCCAGCACTAACAACATGATTACTGAGTCCGTTCCACTCATCTATTTGTGAACCAATTTCTTCCTATCTCCTTCCTCAATCTAAATTTTTCAAGCTTGAACCCGTTATTTCTTATTCTACCCTGGTTCCTGATCCTAAGAATTTTGCTGTCATCCCCCTTGTTATAACCCTTATACCACTTAAAGACTTCTATCAGGTCCCCTCTTAACCTACATCTCTCTAAAGAATGTAAATTTAACAACTTAATCTCGCCTCATAAGGAATACTCCTCATCACCTGTATCCTTTTAGTCATCCTCCTCTGTACTGATTCTAATGGGCCTATATCCTTCCTGTAATGTGGTGATCACAACTGCACAGCGTAGTCTAGATGAGGTCTGACCAGCGCCAAGTATAACTTCTACTTTTAACACTCCTGAAAATGAATCCTAGTACCCTATTTGCCCTGTTTCTGGCCACTATGCATTGTTTTCCTAGACGGAGTTCAGAGCTAGCTATAACTCCTAAATCTTTCTCGTACCCTGTACCTACCAGAGTTTGTTTTTTTAATGTGTATCTTCTGTGTGGGTTTCCTCTACCTACGCTAAGTACTTTGCATTTATTGATATTAAATTGCATTTGTCATCTGTCCGTTCATTCATTCATCGTATCTAAATCTGTCTGCAAGGCGATGGCATTCGATTCTGACCTAATTAATCTACCTATCTTTGTGTCATCCGCAAATTTACTAACATCACTACTAATTCCACTATCCAAGTCATTAATATATATTAGAAATAACAATGGCCCTAATACTGATCCCTGTGGCATCCCACTAATTACCTGACCCCACTCGGATTTCGAGCCGTTTATTACAACTCTTTGTCGCCTGTCGCTAAGCCATGACCCAATCCAGCCTAACACCTTCCCATCTATCCAGTGTGCCCTAACCTTTCTCAGGAGCCTTTGATGGGGTACCTTGTCAAATGTTTTACTAAAGTCCAGATATAAGATACCATAATTATCTCCATTATCTACTGCCTCGTACACTTTATTGTAAAATCTTAACAAGTTTGTCAGGCAAGACTTCCCCTTCGTGAAGCCATGCTGTGACTGATTTATCAAGTTATGTTTGTCTAAATGTTCCGTAATGTTCCTTGTTATTATTGACTAATATTTTACCTACAACTGAAGTTAAGCTGACAGGTCTATAGTTAGACGCTAAAGTTTTATCTCTTTTCTTGAAGATGAGTACTACATTAGCCTGCCTCCACATTACTGGTACCTCACCTGACTCAAGTGATTTCCTAAAGACAGAAACTAACGGCTCACTAACAACCTCTTTGCATTCCTTAAGTACTCTGGGATATATTTAATCTGGTCTTGGTGTCTTGAACTTTTTTTTAGCCTATCTATCTCCTGTTCCACTATCTCCCTAGTTATGGAAATATTTGTCAATTTCTCATTCTCATCTGCTCTAAACATCTGTTCACTATCTAACATATCCTGCATGTTTTCCTGGGTGAAGACAGTTAAAAAAATACTCATTCCGAATTTTACTAATCTCCTCCCCAGAACTAACAAGCTCCCCATCTGCTGCCTTTAATGGAACTATAGTATCATTATTCTTCGTCCTGTATACCTGATAAAATCCCTTGGGGTCCGTCTTCGCCTGGCTGGCTACCTTTAATTCATAATTGCCCTTTGCTTTCCTCGTTAACTTCCTGACTGTTCTAACTAATTCATTATATTGTGACCTTAAAACTTCTTCACCTGCCCTTAATATCTTATATATACTTATCTTACGCCCTATATAATGTTTTAACCTAGCAGTCATCCATTTAGGGTAATTTTTCTGTGATCTTATTGCCCTATACGGGATATTTGCTAACTAATCTGTATGAACTTTATCTACGAAATATTTATACAATTCATCTACATTTTCTTCACCTAATCCCCTCATCTCGGCTCCTACCATCCTCTCCACTCCCTCATCTACTCGACTCGACCTCACCTCTCTCATTTCAGCATGACCTGACATTCTAACATACACCTAACTCCCCCTCCCTTTCTCCTTCGCTCCTTCCGGACACATCTTCCCTCCTCTTGTCCTACACTCTCACACCTCACCTCACCTCTCTCATCCTGCCTTATCTCTCTCAACTCCGTTCCGGACCTGATATCACCCTGCATCCGTTGCCAGTCAACTCCTTGGAGGTACCTTTTTTAATTCCTCAAAATCTGCTCTCCTAAAGTCAAGTATTTCACTAGTGTTTTTGCTTCTGAAAGTTTCTTCCCATTTTAAATTGCACCTAATTTCCGTATGGTCACTGTTACTTAGCTGTCCTCCAACCTCTACCTGCGTGACTGCTTTCTCCCTGTTAGTAAGAATTAAATCTAGAAAATTATTCCCCCTTGTGGGTTCTACGACTACCTGTTTTAAAAAAAATTTCCTGAATTACCTTAAGAAATTCCTCTGCTTCCCTGTTACCCACCATCAGACTCCAGTCGGTATTCCTAAAATTAAAATCTCCTACCACACATACCTGACTGTACCTGCCTGCTCTATTTATTTCCTGCCACAGTGAGGTGTTAATTTCCTTTGTACTGGTCGGTGGCCTGTACACTACTCCCAGTACTACTGACTGTGATCCTTCCTTAATATCTACCCATATCGACTCTGCTTTGTTATCTGTTTTAATTCTACTGTTAATACAACACTGTAATGTGTCCCTAACATATAACGCGACGCCTCCTCCTCTCCTGTTTTCCCTATCTTTATAGAACATTGTATAACCATCTATCTTAACCTCTGTATTAAATACTTTTCCTGACATATCTAACCAAGTTTCAGTTAAAGCAATGATATCAAATTTCTCTACACACGCTATTCCTCTAAGCAAGTCTATTTTATTCAAAATACTTCTACGGTTTGTACAGTAAACATTTAAGCTATTTCTCACCTTCCCTGAGTTAGCTACCTTTCTAGATTTAATTAATTTGTCCTTCGTTTTCTCCTAACAATACCTTCTTCGCTCCCGACTAACGAAAAAAGCGCAGGAGTGCAGTTACCTCCCGCTCGAGAATATTCCATAATTTGTAAAAAATTCTGTAAGGTATTGCTGAAGCTCTTTTATTCTTTTTGTTAATGAAGAATGGTAGCGATACTCGTTCTCATAGTGATACGAATGTAACCAGCAGCGAGCAGCCCAATAGACACCCAGTGTTGTGTTCCTGAAACACCTCTTTGATGGGAGAATCACACTTCTTCAGGTTATCTATACAATTGTATCTGATGAAATTAATCGATAAAAATGAATAAATAAATAAAATAAATAAATTTAAATATGGGTTGAATGCTACCTTCTCCTTTTGGATATTATTCTGGACCGAAAATTATTCCTCTTTTTTCACATCGTTGGTGATGAAGAAAAGTCGAACATAGCAAGCTAAGTGTGATATGTGCAGTAGTGTCTGCCTGGTGTGTGTACACTTTCCCCATCGACAGGATTCCTCTAAATACTGAGCATTCCGGAAAGCCCCGAAAGCCCTTGATATCTTCTTTTTTTTTTTTTTTTTGCTTCTTTTCTATTTCTTCACGACTTTTCTGAAGTTTATTATGTACTTCCTGTGTTTGCAGACGCTAAGCCGCATTTGAAGCTCGGTAAAAATGAAAACGTGTGTGGAAGTTTGGGGAAAACCCCGCTATCTTGAAGCAACATATGGCGGTGTGCAGCGTGTAGGTGGAGAGGCCGGGAGAGCGCAGAGAGCTTTCAGGATACCTGGCCTTGCTTCCATCTGAGCCACTAAGAAGCGGGCGTATTCTTTTTTTTCTTTTTTTCTTTTATTTTCCTTTCTTTTACGGGTTTGTTTCCTTTTCCACATGAGGCGTCGAGATTCTTCCCTCACTACTCTCAAGGATAAAGAAAAGTATGTTTATATTTGTCTTTCCCTTATTATGTCTGAATGGTTTCACTTGTATGCTAATTAACAACACGATCTTTTACTTTGCGCCGGTGAGCTCTTTGAACAATACGGTGTGAGACTGTGACTCGAAAGGACTGGCAGAAGTGCAGTCGGAGGGAACTAGTGAAGGTATAATTCAAGAGAGTGGTGGAGTTGTTGCCATGGCGGAAAGAAACATCGAGTTCTAAAATCCATCTCAACCTGATGAGCTGTCGGCCACGTTCGCCATCTTTAACATCCATTGGAAAACAAAGTACTTTTTAAACACTTTGTTTCATTACAAGAAAACATGAAAGGCATTAAAATTATATATATATATATATATATATATATATATATATATATATATAGAGAGAGAGAGAGAGAGAGAGAGAGAGAGAGAGAGAGAGAGAGAGAGAGAGAGAGAGAGAGAGAGAGAGAGAGAGAGAGAGAGAGAGAGAGAGAGAGAGATACGTACATACATACATAGATATATAGATACATAAATAAATAAGATAATCATACGGTATGAAATTCTATTTAATAAAATAAATCCGAAATAAACATAAATGAAGGAATATTCAATAATCATTGGCCGTGCGGGAATCAGACATTGAAAAAAAGTATAAAACTGAAGATTTTCGTTAGAAGGGGGAAAAAAAAAACGCAAATAATTTTCTTTGGATTTTAACCCGCTCACAAAGTTGGACTGCAATCTTTTTTTTTTTTTTGCAGAATTTTAACATAAATCCTGATTGTTATTAATGAGTGTTCCTTTACACACACACACACACACAAACACACACACACACACACACACACACACACACACACACAAAGAAAAATCTCTCTGCTCTGTATTTTTGTTTTATTTTCATCATCTATCTTTTCCCCTTAATTGCATTTATTTTCACTTTTTTCTCATATTCTTCACAGTTCCTTTCTTACGGATTTTACTTTTTTTTCTCCTTTTTTTTTTATTTTTCTGTCATAACCTTCCTTCTCTCCACAGAAACCATCAGCACCACAAGCAAAAGTACGGTGTTGTTGTCCTTCGTTTCCTACTTTTAATCAAGTTATCAACAGAAGCCTGAGCATCTCTTTCATCATATCCGTCAGAGCCTCGGTATCTCCGCAGTAAATAAATAAATACATAAATAAATAAATAAATAAATAAATAAATAATAAATTACTGAAGAAATAAATATAAATAAATAAGTAAATAAATAAATAAATAAATAAACAAATAAATAAATAAAAAAAATAAAAATAACAAAATAAAATGAATATATAAAAACATATAAATAAAGAAAATAATAAGTATCCTCGGAGTGAGCCTTCCTCGCTGTCTGACGGAGGTCATGGACTACGTGGACAAACAACACTTTGCCCTGTCCGAAAAAGCGAACAAGGATCAGTGGAAATATATATATATATATATATATATATATATATATATATATATATATATATATATATATATATATATATATATATATATATATATATATATATATATATATATATATAACAAAACTCAACACATCTCTAACGACGTACTGACTTTCAGTTAATAAAAATCACACAACTAGTTTTGTAAGTATCATAAATGTCGTGAAAAAAATAAATAAATAATAAATAAATAATGATAATAAAATCACCGTCATTCGCCGGATGGAGAAAATTACCAAAGCCTTGTCAACAATCCATCATGTTTCAGTGTTTCTATAAATAAAAACTCGCATACTTTTGCATAACGTCAAAGACACGTTTTTCGTCTTCTTATTTTTTTTTTCCTTTATTTAGAATATTGGAAAGCGAATCAGTCTACCATTTTTTTTTTCTCTCTCATCTTTTAAATCCATGAACAATAACCCAAATAATTTCGGAGCAGAAAGTTAATAAACATTGTTTTGGCCCCGAGCTGTTTTGTCCTGATTTACATTAAAAGAACGAAATATATGAAGGAAATAAATTATTTGACTATGCGCATATGAGAATAAATGTCTCGGAATGTTCTGTACACTCTTTGTGCTGTAACCTGCAGATTTATAATTTGCTAAACGAGAGGTGTCTCTTCAGTCTTCCGAGGAGCTGAGTCTAAGCCCCTTTAAGCTTCCCTCAGAAAATCAAAAGCTTCTGGGAGAAAATACTGTCACATAGTTGATTCCTGCCGCCGTCTATTAGTAGGCAGTCTTCCAGTACCTTACTTTACTTTACTTTTAGAAAGATTGAGAATACTGAAGAGTTTGAACAGAAGTAAAAGAAAGGAAATTGAAGGAAAGTAGTAGATTAAAGATTGTGGGCAGACCACATTGCTATTTTTCAAGTGTCTTCCAGCACCTGTTAAATAGTAATTTCTTTCCCTATGCCTTTTTTTTTTTTTTTTTCGGGAAGAACAAACTGGCAGAAATATCTATGATTTTTGTTGACTGGATGTTATGGTCTAAAGATGAGAAAGACAGCCACATACACTGGTTTGTCTATGGCATAATCTGTCAAAATTATGCCTCATGTTGGGCAATGATGACACAAAACACGTATTAACATGTAATTAATGAAAATTATTGGCCATTAATTACATTTTAGAGTGGCTCTTTTATGGCACAGTAATTGTATGCTGGGATATGTTTCAACACATGTATTTGTTAATTTCTGCAGTATTTGGGCACAATGCATATATATATATATATATATATATATATATATATATATATATATATATATATATATATATATATATATATATATATATATATATATATATATATATATATATATATATATATATATATATATATATATATATATATATGATCAAAGAGAGACAGTGAGTTTCTTGTAGCTAATATGATCTAGCAGCTCTGCAAGTCCCACATCATTCGCTGAGTCGAGAGCGAGGTTCTCTGCTTATCCTTCAGATTTCATTGAGAATTTTTGTATTGGTCATACTCTCACACTGTATTATGGCATCTTGCTGAAATACGGCGATGTGTTAAGATTCATGGACAAAGACAAGGAATCATTTAGACACTTTTGCTTGGGCAGGTAGAATGCTACATGTTCCTGTTATTCCATACCCCTACTTGCAAATGGTGTTACGGAATTCAATTGAGGGATGTCAAACTACATTTTTTTTTTTTTTTTTTTTCTATCATCCGTGAATTTGTGAATGTTTGCAGCCAGATACTTTTGTATCCTTAGGATGTTACTGAAGACCTAATCCACCCATCAGCCTCTGTTTACTAATTCCTTGGTAGTTATGGTCTTGGAAAACATAGTAAATTTCGATTTCGCAAGTTTCCGAGACTTTCCGAATGATGTGATGAAGGAAATGCGTCGGAAATTGCTTAGTTCCGAGGAATTACTGGAGGAGATGCCTAACACTAAATCTTTTTTGAGTAATATACTGAACACATCTATTCTATTGACGTGGCGCTTGTCATAGTTCTTCAAGATGTACCTGGAGACGATATACTCGTACAAGGCAAATAAGTGTCACTTAAAACAAGAATGTCTGGTGTCAAATTATTAGAGATCTCGGGCAACTTCTGTGAAACTTACCACGTAATATAAAATATTTAAAGTTATTTTATTTATTTTTCATTTGTTGTCTCAGATGCTTTCCTTACATGTACATATGGCAAATTTCATCACGAAAATACAGACAAGAAACTTGGGTGTAGCTTCTTTATCTTATTTATTTATTTATTTATTTTATTTATTTATTTTATTTTTTTGTTTACACTTTATGAAATATTTTCCGTCGCCTCGTGGTGGGCAAAGTTATGACGCACCAGATCAAGAGACGACGCCACCAGCTTGCTAGTCATAACAGTAGGAGATGAGAGACCTTATTGTCTAGGTGTGTGTACTTAGTAGATTAGTTCCTTCTTTACTACTACTTCTCCCTCGTCTATTTTCTTATGATTCAACAAATGGAAATTATTTATATTTCTCGTACTATCCATGACTGATTGCGCCTTTGCTTTTGAAGTCTATTGCGTTTTTTTTTCTTGACTGCTTCACCTAACAAAAATATTGCCTTTATATTGTGAGTTAAAGATAAAGCCAAGAAACAGTACTTGTCCTTCATCACTGTTAAAGTAAAAACATTTAATGATTTCGTAACATTTTCTGCTACCTAATGTACCTTATTTTAGACAAAGCATTTGAACAGAAAGCTCGAAATCTTTTATTGTGTACGTGCTTTACTGCTTTCACGCGCAGTTCCTTCCCATTTGGAATTCTCAAAACGCCCCTTAATCATGCACACGTCAACAGCTTCAAGGAAATTGCAATATTCTTTAAACATTCTTGTTGTTGCTATTCGACTTTCGATATGTATATTGTATGTTAAAAGATTGTGCAGAATATTATTACAACGCCAAGGAACATTAAGTAACTCACCAGAGGTGTACACTGGAAAAGGATAGGGTGACCTCAGGATACTGCACGTCGTCACAGGCATCGGATTGCGAAGTGGCAACAGAAGCTCCTGCAAGAAATACAATGGTGTAAAAGTAAATGAATTAATAAAGAAAATAAATAAATTAATTAATTAATTAATAAATAAATAGAATAAATAAATAACACATAAATGAAAATAAATAGATATATAAATTAATTAATAACAAATAAGATAAAATAAATAATATAAGTAGAATATAGATATATGAATGTAAAATAAATAAACGAACAAATAAAACAGAAAAAAATGAAATAAAATTTAAGGAAACAAATGAGTGAGCCAGTAATATATATATATATATATATATATATATATATATATATATATATATATATATATATATATATATATATATATATATATATATATATATATATATATATATATATATATATATATATATATATATATATAATTAACTGGGCGAATGGAGGAACGAAAAAATTAACTGGCATGATAACGTAAGAGTTAACTTGAGAAATCATATCATGCGTTCCGTACTATTAAAGAAATTAATTAACGTAAGGCTGGCGAACAATAAGAAGCTATGTTAAAGAAATGTGTGGAGGCAGGAGGATAAAAAACAATGAGTAACACTAATATTGATAGTCAGAGGTGTGAGCAGGCTTGAGGGAAAACTTAAGTGTAAAAGTAGTAATGGCTGGAGGCGTGAGTAATTTGGAGGGCAATATATAACGGTGCAAACGTAATGACAGGAGGCGTGATGGGGCTGGGAAGCTGTGTTACAGGAATTTATCTGCTGTCCTATACCCTACCTTACAAACAAAATAGAGAAGAATGTAATTGATTGGCTAACTAAGTAACAAGAACAAACTTAATCCCTCAAAGTAAGAGATCATATGATGAAGATACTTAATATATATATATATATATATATATATATATATATATATATATATATATATATATATATATATATATATATATATATATATATATATATATATATATATATATATATATATATATATATATATATATATATATATATAATATTCGTAACAATTCTAATTATGCAATATAATGGGATATAAAAACAAAACGAATTTCATGAGTAAAATTTTCATGAGTAAAATTTTCATGAAAACGAGGAAACTCCTAAGAACAATAGTAATAAAAAGAGGGTAAAATGAGAGCATTTAAAATGTTAAATCAGATAAAAACATAAGGAAAAAATATGTAGGAAGAAGATGGAAGCTTTAAAAAAAAGAAGATGGAAGCTTTAAAAAAAAAAAGAAAAGAAAAGTTGTATCACAGTAAAAGCAGTGCCCCTTCCAGCTTATAGTGTGTGCCACTGTATTACTCTTGTGGATGTGATGATCACGGCTGTTTTACAAGGCCTATCTAGATAATCAAACTAGCAACACAAACCATGATCATAAGCAATGAATGAGTTGATGAAATTATTATTACAAATATAATGAAGGAAAATTTCACATTATCAGCGATGGTATTGGTGATACTGAGACTAACTAAAAATAGTTAATTAACTAATTTAAAAAAAATGAATAATAATAATAATAATAATAATAATAATAATAATAATAATAATAATAATAACAATAAGATAAATAAAGTGTTGCCACTAATTGTGGTGGCACAGGCAACAAAGATAATAACATGAAACACAAAATCCAATTATTGCGTTATGAAAAAAAAAAAAAAAAAAAATGCGTTCAAAATTGTATCATGAAGAAATGAGTGAACGGCAACTTGGGAATGCTGTACTTAAAAGACAATTGATTAAAAAAAATAAATAAGTAATTCATTACACATACTGAGTAGAATTTTGTGAAGTGTGTCAAAATAGTGATTCAGAGATACAAGGACTGACAGGAAGGCCATGAAAAAAAAACTTTCTCTCTCTCTCTCTCTCTCTCTCTCTCTCTCTCTCTCTCTCTCTCTCTCTCTCTCTCTCTCTCTCTCTCTCTCTCTCTCTCTCTCTTTATATATATATATATATATATATATATATATATATATATATATATATATATATATATATATATATATATATATATATATATATATATATATATATATATATATATATATATATATATATATATATATATATATATATATATATATATATATATATATTCATAACGCTTTCATTCTAAAGTGAATTTTGATCAACCGCTACACTCACCAAGGTGATAGAATTTTTTTTATGATTAATGAAAATGTTTTGTTAGCTGATTAGACCCATAGGAGAAATTACAAAGATATAAAAGATCGTCATTAATTATACAGCTAATGAGTATGATATGAAAACACAACAGTGACGAAGCTGTTTTGAGAGAGGTAAGAGAAAATACTTATATTCAAATAACCAAACAGCAAAATGTGCGTAAGAGCTGCCCGCTTGGATGTTACAGCAATTAATGGTAAGGAGACGTCTGACTGAACGAAAGTAACAACGCCATTATGAGAGAGAGAGAGAGAGAGAGAGAGAGAGAGAGAGAGAGAGAGAGAGAGAGAGAGAGAGAGAGAGAGAGAGAGAGAGAGACTTTATTTAGAGCGTAACACTTAAAAGAGTGGTAATCAGTGTCAAAACATTATCCATCATGGACATAACAAAGGTGAACGTAGTTGTCGTTCAGGGAATAAAAAGGACACTGATATGTGACAGAAAACAGAGGGTTTATGAAAGAAAAGAGAGTAGGAAGGATAAAGGAGAGCTGGCTGAGATGATGGAGAAAGGGAATTTTACAGGAATTGTTGGAAATTTCCTATCAAAAACTGAAGAAAAAAAAAGAAGAAAAGGCAGCGTTATAGGAAGGAGTGCAGGGAGTAGATAACATAAACCTGCTTACTTCCCACTGTCATAATACTTGAAAAAAAGGAAGAGAAAAAATCTCTCTCTCTCTCTCTCTCTCTCTCTCTCTCTCTCTCTCTCTCTCTCTCTCTCTCTCTCTCTCTCTCTCTCTCTCTCTCTCTCTCTCTCAGCAGTTACCAAATGACAATGTACTCGTAATTGGGAGAGTTCGCTATGGGCTGAGTTGCCAGTGATCACCGACTGTTTTAATGTCCCACAGTTCTCTGAAGATGCACATTTTAGAACCGCCTCTCTTGATACATTTTGATGTACTGTGCTTATATACTACAAAACATTGATCCTAAGTGTTTATGCTAACAGTGTCCACGGGATTTGGTGATGCGCACTCTAAGTTAAATACTCGCAACTAAGCTCTCAGTGTTTTCACATTCATTTTTAGTCCTCTGCTGCTTATTTAGTTTGAAGCATTTTTCCGCTGGTTTCTACAGGGACTAATGTTTTACCTGGCAAATCCTCAAAAGAGTCGAGCAAGTATTATTTATGTTGACAGGATATTGTGACAGCCAAAACCGTGCGAAGATGCAAAGGACTGGCCGATTCAGACACACTGACTTCTCCAAACCACCCAAAAACCCGAGGCGGAAGATATGAGCTTGTAGTGCTGTTGTAAAACACCAGTCTATACATGTACTGTGGTTGATTGCACAAACATATCAGGAAAGAAGAACCAGGGTGTGAAAGGATAGGTTGTATTCCCAAAGAAGAAAGCGACAACTCAGGGAAGACACTGGGAGACAATGCAAACAGACAAGCGGCAACTCAGAGAAGATGTTGAGACAGGATGTAAACAAATAATCTTCACCAGTGTCCTGGTAAGATTTGGCATCAAAACATGGTTGTTTCGTTCATATGTGTCAGGATTTATATACGGGTATGTTAACAGTATAACTTGAATTAATAAAGTAAGATCATATAAAGAGGAAAAAAAATAGTATTCGTCCCAATGTGATGATACATCCCAAACGTGCACATTATTTAGCACGTTTTGCCACATTTCTCTCTGCTTGATAATGGTGGCTAAAAATGTTCCTAATATTTTATTACTTTGATGATACAGAAATGGCGTTTTTTTTTTTTCAGTTGACTACGCTTTATGTGTAAAATTCAGTCGGTTGGTGAATCTGGCAGTTTTTTTTTTTTTTTCCAGACCATAGCGAACGCCCCAGTTGCTTAGAGAAGAAAATATCTTGCTGTTGTCGAGGTGGATGAAGTTTGAACTGCGTCCTTGAACGTCACTGAAGAAAATGTAACCAATGAATCAACTGTGCTTACTGAAATTCGAGGCTTAATATTTAGTATATGTATTGTTTGAGAGCTCTCTGTAGTTTCTGCTATAAATCACATATTTTTTATAATATTGTGAAGTGAAATTTATATCAAAGGAAAAAAGCCCAGTACCTGTATTCTTTATTTATTCGTAATTCATCTAAAGAACTAAAAACAAACATAAGACCGTCTAAAAGAAAAAAATAATTCCACAATGGAAAAGGATAAGAGGAGAGAGAGAGAGAGAGAGAGAGAGAGAGAGAGAGAGAGAGAGAGAGAGAGAGAGAGAGAGAGAGAGACGTTATTTCTGGTGCACTGCCGGTCATTTCAGTAATGGTGGTATTTGGTACACGTGTAATCAGATAAGCAGGTTGTGCAGAATGAAACGTTTTTATCCGTTTTGATGGATGAAATTCTTATGGCTTAACACGCAGTGGTCTTGTGGTAGAGAGAGAGAGAGAGAGAGAGAGAGAGAGAGAGAGAGAGAGAGAGAGAGAGAGAGAGAGAGAGAGAGAGAGAGAGAGAGAGGGCCTCATCTGTCAACATACCTGTCCCAAGGAACGACCGTTTTCAAAAGATTTCATTCAGTTGGGTAGGCAGCTCTTAATGTTCATTGCACTTCAGTGGATACAACGTATGGGTGGAGTCTAATGGAGTGAGGACTCTACACTTACTCCACAACATGCAATGCCTGAAGATGCCTTCTGTGAAAGCGAAACGTTGCAAGTAATAAAGTGAAGAAAAGGAAGAACTCTCTCTCTCTCTCTCTCTCTCTCTCTCTCTCTCTCTCTCTCTCTCTCTCTCTCTCTCTCTCTCTCTCTCTCTCTCTCTCTATATATATATATATATATATATATATATATATATATATATATACTGTTATGCAGAGCGATCTGTTATCTAGCAATTATAAGAACGAAGAGACAGAATGAAGAAGAATAGGGAGAGACAAGGGAGCGGGAAGCAGACGAGTATGACTTGCTAGATTTTTACAAAATTTTGTTGAAAACGCTAGTTTATTATTAATATTTTTATCATTATTTCCTCCCCTTGCTATTGTCCTAGCGCATTGAAACTATTATCACCTGAAAGCGCAAAAAACCATAGTTTACCAAAAGATAATTAAATTGCAACTGGCCCCTTTAATGAACCTTAGCAAGCACATAGATTAAAATAATATTTTCGCACCCTGACCAATTGTGAGCGCGGGGTGTCGCCCATCACCTGCGGGGCCACCCCATTCTCCTTTCTTCCCTTCACCCCCCCGCCAGTCACATGATTGTGTTCGCGCGCCGGCAGATGTAGGTTCACTGGAGATCAGTCCAGCACTCGGGATCAAGGCATGCGTGAACAGCGTGCCAGATGTACGACTCGATGCCTCATTTGCGTTCTGCCATCACGGAGTGAGCATCTTCCTGCTGGTCTGAGAATGAATTTGGTATATGATATATTCGGCTCATGGTTTCTTGGGACGATTTGACTATTTAGATACACTATTTTCGTCTCTAATGCTATTGTTCTTACATTTTATGTGATCTTCGTTGCCTCAATAAAGTCTTCTTTTGGTTTTCAATGGACCACACTCGATAAGGGACGAATTCGCTTGTAAACACTAAACATATCCATTTGACTGGTAGATGATATATTCGGCTCATGGTTTCTTGGGAAACCTAACTAAATTTAACCTAACCTAACCAAACCTATCCCTCAACTACATCTAACCTAACTAAACCTAACCTAACTAAACCTAACTTAACCTAACCTAACTAAACCTAACCTAACCTAACTCAACTTTCCATCACTGCCTGCAGACTATCATGGCGTGAGGTAACGTGGGTACGCGGAGGAAGCGATAAATTTGAAAAAAAAATAATAATTTTAATATATCAGGAACGAACAATCTGAAAAATAGCATTAGACACGAAAATAATGCATCTGAGTAGTCAAACCGTCCCAAGAAACCATGAGCCGAATATATCATCTAATGAATTCATCCTCAGAGCAGCAGGAAGATGCTCACTCCGTGATGGCGGAACGCAAATAAGGCATCGAGTTGTACATCTGGCACGCTCTTCATGCATGCACTGATCCCGAGTGAACCTACACCAGTGTCGTAGGTTTTAGTGACCAGCTAGTTTCAAGGACTAAGTGCGCGCACAGCCTTATTTTCACTGCCACACGTACGGCTCATTTACTCCCAGCCACGGCAAGGCACAGACCTTCCTGGATCCCCCCTTAATTAAAGACACTAAACCAAGCATTACATAACTTAACCTAACATTACTTAACTTAACTTAAATGACATGTAACATTACCTAACCTAACCGGAGGGCTTCGCCCCTGTTGGATACCCCAACACCTAAAGGACACTAACCTAGCATTACCTAACCTAAATGAAGTGTAGCAAAACCTAACCTAACCTAAAAGACGTGTAGCATTACTTAACCTAATCTAACCTAACCGGGATCGTTTACCCCTGCTGTACCTCCCTTAAGGATACTAATCTAACTTTACATTACCTAACTTAACCTGAATGGCATGCATACTACTGCTGCTGTTAAGTGGTGTCCGGTGTCGACTGAAGTCAGTGCGTTGCCGCGGCTGGTAGTGAATGCGTCGTACGTTTAGCAGAAAAAAAAAAATAAAAAAATGGGCTGCGCGTGCACTTGGTCACCCGAAACCGATGGTCACTTGAACCTACTACACTGGCGTGCCGCGTGCTTTTCCTTTGTTCAGTGGTGGCATAACACGAGTAAGAGGAATACATACTTTGGAGGGCTAGCGGTTTGAGGATATAGTTGGGGCATAATTTATTTAACATCCAATGGGGGAACATTAGCGGTACACCTCACACAATTGACCATAACGTCAGGCCCTATGGAAGGCATTATTTTGTGCTGCTCTCAGTATTTAAGGCAAGGGGGATTACCTTGGTGTGGCCCCACTTGTGATCGTGTTTTGTTGGGCGTCCATCTTGTGAGCAGGCATTCGATGTCCAGTGTCTCGTAATAATTATGTGTGTCTCCATTGTCTAAATGCAACTGGCCGCGTGGTGTATTACTCTCTGTCGTCCTGGCCAGAGGATATATTATTCATATGTACTTAGTGGTTAACTTTCGTCTGCTTCCCTCAATACATCACAGTTAAGGGGAACAGAGTCGACCCTCCGAGAAATAAAAAAAAAAAATTTGTTTAACCCGAAGCCGGGTGTCCAGATTTCTTATTGAGCAGTGCTTGGACACTGTCATTGGCAGTTTGCTCATAAGATATGTCTAACTTAGTCGTGTAATAGTGTGTGTCTTTTCCTGTGACGTGTACTTGTGGGTTGAGACTTGAGACAGGGTGGTGACCTTGAGGTTATAGCTGTGTGCGTCCGTTGAATTGGCCTGTATTCACGTACTAATTTGCCCCATATATATATATATATATATATATATATATATATATATATATATATATATATATATATATATATATATATATATATATATATATATATATATATATATATATATATATATATATATATATATGTTGCGTGCAGCGATGTAAGGCGATGTAAAAAGAATGAAAAAAGAAGGATGGCAAAAAAGACGAAGAGAGTGAGATAAGAAAAAAAAAAAATGGCTGGGGAAGAGAATTTGACAGATCCCTGACATAGCTTATTGGGAACAATTATTATACCATTAAGCCTACCCGTGCACTCACTCGTATTCTCCTAGTTTTCCTTAATTCCTGTTGTTAATTCAGTTTAAGTTTCACCTAGCATTTAGTAGAAGAGTTGCTCTTGATTAAAAAAAAAAAAGTAATCGCTATTCATCTAGCCCCATAGTTTAGTCACCAGAATTGTATCAGTTAGCAGCCTACTGTGAGTGTTAGGTGAGGCGGCGGCGCAAAGTGTAGTGCACTCCCGTTCCCTTTCTCCCTTCACGCATGAGTCATACTCTTGTGACCACGAGTGTGTGAGCCGTTCCCACGCTTTCCAGTCATAGTCAAACCACCACAATCTGGCAGCCGCACCATGACGGCGAGAAAATGCATAATGTGAAATGAGCCTTAGGTTACACTCATTAGTAATCGGTATTTTTTTTCTTTTTTTTACGCATTTGTTGTCTGTATTAGCAACATATAAATACTGAAATCTATCATTTAGACACTATTTACGGTATTTCATCTACAGAAAAGTCCTTTTCAATACATGTAAGAATATTGTCGACATGCATAATTAAGAGATGCCGTCAACGGTTATACTTCCCTTAGATCGTGAATTAGTTTATACGTTGTAAAATCTTTTGTGGTATAATAATTACTTCAAACAGAAAACCGTATATAAAAAGATTTATTTTGATAGATATCAGAGATCTGCTGGGTGTCCTTTCAAACACGTGTAATCTGATTACTGTAGACAGCTTCTGCCTCATTAGCAGTCTGCTATGGTGGGTACCGTAGGTGACGGGCGCCTTTCTACTGTCCTAAAATTAGTGTATAACACTTTTCAGACTCGTATTAGAAGGCAATCAGCCCGCAGTAGTTTTTAGAGTGATATCAGAATGTGGCTGGGAGTTCAGTGACTAGTGATTGGTGCCTGGGATTGAGCAGGAGAGGACAGCAAGTTTACGATGGCGGGCTGATGAGGCGCGATGGCCTCCATGACAGTCTCCTCCGTATACTGGGTTCCTAACATGACTGTGTGTCTATTTTGTGATCAATGTGCTACAGAAAATTATTCCTGATTATAGTTCCGTCATAAACATACTACCAAGAATGTGTAGCCTACATTTTTCCTTTAATCGCAAGAAAAGCAGGCGTCGGTGAGGAGGTAGGTATTCAGGACATGGCGGCCGCGAAAACAGCCTCCTCGTTCTTTTCCTGGCTCCTTGCATGAACGTGTTCCTGGTTCTTTGATCAATGTGCTATGGAAGGACGTTCCTAAGCAATACTTCCTTCATGATTATACTACCAAGAACGAAAGAATGAAAAAAAAATGTATATATATCCTCTTCAATCGCTGGAAATCCGGAGACATCGTTAAAGGGGAGAGATACAGACTTCCGTTTGTCATCTAACAACATACTTCATAAAATAGTTATTGGTCGGTGTTCTTTAGTTTCTTCGGGCTACATCAATATTTTTTTATTTAATAATTTAGACTGCATATATATATATATATATATATATATATATATATATATATATATATATATATATATATATATATATATATATATATATATATATATATATATATATATTATTTAAATGATTTTGACTCAAACTTCTTAAGTAATTTCAATGGGAACCTACGATAAATATTTAAAAATTCAACTCCGCAGACATACTGGGTAACCGCCAGGCGACTGTTGTTGAAGGCTCCCCTGTTTTGCGTTAATTTAGCGTAAATGTCAATATCTGAAGATTTGACGATACGAAGCGACCGTTGGTGGAGACGAGCGATACGGGCACAGACTCATCCACTGTCATGATCATCAGGGTTCCGTCAAGGCCGCTCTACTGGTGATCTTCTGGCTTTCCTTACTGAGTCTTGGTCATCCTCTTTTAGAGATTTTGGTGAAACTTTTGCTGTTGCCTTGGACATATCAAAAGCTTTTGATAGAGTCTGGCACAAAGCTTTGATTTCCAAACTACCCTCCTACGGTTTCTATCCTTCTCTCTGTAACTTCATCTCAAGTTTCCTTTCTGACCGTTCTATTGCTGCTGTGGTAGACGGTCACTGTTCTTCTCCTAAATCTATTAACAGTGGTGTTCCTCAGGGTTCTGTCCTGTCACCCACTCTCTTCTTATTATTCATTAATGATCTTCTAAACCAAACTTCTTGTCCTATCCACTCCTACGCTGATGATACCACCCTGCACTTTTCCACGTCTTTTCATAGACGTCCAACCTTTCAGGAGGTAAACATATCACGCAGGGAAGCCACAGAACGCTTGACTTCTGATCTTTCTAAAATTTCTGATTGGGGCAGAGCAAACTTGGTATTGTTTAATGCCTCAAAAACTCAATTCCTCCATCTATCAACTCGACACAACCTTCCAGACAACTATCCCCTCTTCTTCAATGACACTCAACTGTCCCCCTCTTCTACACTGAATATCCTCGGTCTGTCCTTTACTTATAAACTGAACTGGAAACTTCACATCTCATCTCTAGCTAAAACAGCTTCTATGAAGTTAGGTGTTCTGAGACGTCTCCGCCAGTTTTTCTCACTCCCCCAGCTGCTAACTCTGTACAAGGGCCTTATCCATCCATGTATGGAGTATCCTTCACATGTATGAGGGGGTTCCACTCATACTGCTCTTCTAGACAGGGTGGAATGAAAAGCTTTTCGTCTCATCAACTACTCTCCTCTAACTGACTGTCTTCAGCCTCTCTCTCACCGCCGCAATGTTGCATATCTACCTGTCTTCTACCGCTATTTTCATGCTAACTGCTCTTTTGATCTTGCTAACTGCATGCCTCCCCTCCCCTCCTTCCGCGGCCTCGCTGCACAAGACTTTCTTCTTTCTTTCACCCCTATTCTGTCCACCTCTCTAACGCAAGAGTTAACCAGTATTCTCAATTATTCATCCCTTTCTCTGGTAAACTCTGGAACTCCCTGCCTGCTTCTGTATTTCCACCTTCCTATGACTTGAATTCCTTCAAGAGGGAGGTTTCAAGACACTTATTCATCAATTTTTGACCACTGCTTTGACCCTTTTATGGGACTGGCATTTCAGTGGACATTCTTTTCTTATTAGATTTTTGTTGCCCTTGGCCAGTGTCCTTCCTACATAAAAAAAAAAAAAGACTATTGCTGACGTTGTGAGTGTAACACTCCTCGTTAAGACCATGAATTACACACACACACACACACACACACACACACACACACACACACATTTAGACACGTAAACACACATTAGCATTATATCACACACACACACACACACAATATATATATATATATATATATATATATATATATATATATATATATATATATATATATATATATATATATATATATATATATATATAATACATTACATAATGCAGAATTTATATAGTTGACAAAAGCTACTCAATTTTATCAAACTTCTGAGAAAGCGAACCAAGATTCTAATTGTTGCGGCACTCTTGAAGCTTCTCTTGACCAACCATGTGCCTTGTATTCAGATTACAGAAGCAGGTCTTCGGAAGCAGAAGGAAGAAAACATCCTGATTGAATATTATGAAATTAGAAATACCTCACTGAATAATTTCGTGATCCTGGAAATCAATCAACTTAACAACATAGGTGCCTGAATCGGAGGGATATATGAATTGCCCACTCGTGACTGAATTTAAAGGAAACGAGCATGATCAAAACATTAATAACGCGAGGCAAAATCACCACCACCACTGCTATACCACTACTACGAAATACCATCGCCACCACTACCTGCAACACAAGCTCTACCACATTTCCTTAGCGTGCTCATATGTTTTCTTGCGGGTTTCTTACGTGAAGTGAAAGTCGTCAAAAAGAGAGAGAGAGAGAGAGAGAGAGAGAGAGAGAGAGAGAGAGAGAGAGAGAGAGAGAGAGAGAGAGAGAGAGAGAGAGAGAGAGAGACCGACATTCATTTGCCCAGAATCTTTAATTTAATTCCATTTGAGGTGACATTCCAGTTTTGTAAACCCTGTTTCAAAAGAAATTAAATCCATCATTTCTATAATTAGTTAAGTGAGGGGCTAAAACTGCATCCGGTAGTAACATACAACACAAAAAATGCGAGATGATGCGAAAGTGACTTTACACATTCAACCTTACATTCAACATCAAATCATATATAGGTACGGTTAAAATTAATGAATATGCAAGTTCATAAATTTTAATGAATAGTTGATAATTTTCAAATTATAATCTACATAATGCGAAAATGAGATATCTTTTTCCTGACGCGAATAAACAGAGTAAAATCCTGCGAACTTATCACCACCATAATGTAACTTTGTGTGTGTGTGTGTGTGAGAGAGAGAGAGAGAGAGAGAGAGAGAGAGAGAGAGAGAGAGAGAGAGAGAGAGAGAGAGAGAGAGAGAGAGAGAGAGAGAGAGAGAGAGAGAGAGAAACGTTTACTTGAATGCGTGCGATATTCAGAAAATGCGTTTAGATTTACGAGGAAAGATATTGTGAAAATGTGAAGTCGCTGATTATGCATACATCGCGCTCGTTCTCTTGTTACTAAAGAAAATAATAAATTTAGTGAAATTTTACGATGAAAGAGCGATCACCTTCTTGCTTTCATACTTAAAAGGAACAAATAACCATCGTGATCGGAAACCTACGTGGTTGCAGAAATATGAGTAAGACAAAACTTTTCACTAACAAACCAACCAACGATTATGCATACATACTATGTTTAAGTAATATTATTCATACACCGTAATTTATTTAATTCTTTCTATGATTCTCTTATTTTTTTATTCACTCATATTTTAATAGTCTCATAAAACACAAGGCTTTTCTTTTTTTTTCTATTTTTTTGAGCTTAACTTCTACTGATCTCCCCACCAACTAAATTACGTCTTTTATCAATAATTATAGCTGAAGTAAAGAAGTAAATAAAATTTATTTCAGTTTATATCATTGTCGGTCATGGTACTTGCTACAATACAACCATTACTACCAATAACAATAATAATAATAATAATAATAATAATAAGAAGAAGAAGAAGAAGAAGAAGAAGAAGAAGAAGAAGAAGAAGAAGAAGAAGAAGAAGAAGAAGAAGAAGAAGAAGAAGAAGAAGAAGAAGAAGAAGAAGAAGAAGAAGAAGAAGAAGAAGAAGAAGAAGAAGAAGAAGAAGAAGAAGAAGAAGAAGAAGGATTCTAAAAGGGGATCAGATAGAGGTCCATAATAATTGCATCACTTAATTCAAAGATGACAGGATCACCACTGTACTAATGAGTCTCATATAGGCACTATTCAAGCTCAAAGTAAATATGTTCAAAATGTGAACGAACCTTCTTGTAAAAACCTTTGTACTCACATAAAGGAGTAAAGTTCTAGATAAGTAATCAAAAATCATAGCGAAATAGTCATAAAATTTACAACAAATTCACTCATTAAGTTTATCAATTGCAAAGTTAATGAACTTTGATAACCCAATATATTGTAGAAGTAACGTTAAGGCTTATATATATATATATATATATATATATATATATATATATATATATATATATATATATATATATATATATATATATATATATATATATATATATATATATATATATATATATATATATATATATATTATAAAGGAAATTCATACTGGTATTCGGAACTATAATGGCGACAAACAAAAGTTGTTTGTACAACATTGATTTAGTTATTTCTTTATTCCGAACGACAGGTGTGTGTGTTTGGTAATCAAACACTTGCAGTTACAGAGAGTGTATCATTGTGCATAACCTAGCGAAATAAAGGATCGACTTTGATTTATATCCGAGTGGAATAAATAAATAATAAAAAAAAAGTAGCTCTGAGTTGATCAAAGTAATGAGAAAAATATTCTACATCAATATCATCAAAACATTTTCTGACCAGGAGGAAACCAATGTTCAAACATTGGTTTCAAACATTTCTCTCTCTCTCTCTCTCTCTCTCTCTCTCTCTCTCTCTCTCTCTCTCTCTCTCTCTCTCTCTCTCTCTCTCTCTCTGTCTCTCTCTCTCTCTTGCTGCTATTCTATTTTATCCAGCCTGCGAGGCTACACATGACAATGTAATGACTGAGTCTAGAGCACCTAGAGGCTTCCCTTCTGGTGGCTCTCTCTCCCTCTCCTGCCTATGAGACGAAATATAGTTAAATGACTGCAAGTAGCTGTTCATTCCTGCCAAATGTATGAATATACTATCTTGACAGCATTGCACGAAATAAGGCTCCGTTACTGCGGTCTATTTTTTTTTCGAACACACACGCACACACACACACACACACACACACACACACACACACATGCATTTTCATTTCTTTTCTTCGAATCACGATAATATGTACATGCAGCACAATCGTCACGCTCTTTTGTACTATCTGTATTCAACACAAACGTGTATTAAAAATAGATTAATGAATAAAAAAAAATAAATAAATAACGGCGATACGGGGAAGATAAGTGTGCCAGGCGTACTCGCTACATCAACACGTTTCCGCCTGGCAGACAATAAATAGTGTCCATTTGAATGTTATGCTCATGACCGTTGTCCATTACACTTATTCGTAGCCATCAACATCATAACGAACATGCGGCAAACGGCAATTAGTACTGCATAGGTTGGGGCCAATAAGTGGGGGTTTGTTGAGCGAGGCGTTATAATAGCGAGGACAGACAGGTGCATCTCATCTTTGTTCACGATCACTGGGTGGGCAATGAGGCCATGGTGGGTAATGAACGCCTCTGCCAGGTGGGTTTTGATTCACCTTTAACTATCAGATATTTGCCCTACTCATCTCTTTCCTCCTTTTCCATATCATTTACCTTCTCCTAACACTCTTGTTTCTTCTTTTTCCTTCTTCCTCCTTTCTTTTTTTTTTTTATATTTATTCATGCTTCTTCTCCCCCTCTTCCTGCACCACCACCACTGCCATCACCACAACCTCATTCTCCTCCATCTCTCTCCATGTCTCCCCATTTTTTTTCTTTCTTTTTATATGCTATCTTTCTTCAGTGCATTAGCCTCATTTTCGCTGTCTTTTCCTTCCCGTTTTCATTTGCATTGATTTTTTTTTTTTTTTAAGTTCTTTCTCTTTACAACAACGAATTCTACAAACACTTCAACAGCGACCATTCAGTACTTCAAACAATAATCTGAGGAAAACTATAAATAAAAACGAACATTGCTAGCAAAAAAATTAAATATAACGCTAGTATTCTTTATTATCATGGATGTGCTGCATATTTTACCTGTTGTCAACTCTTCGCTTTCAAAACACGACTTATTGTAATCAATCATTAACCGAACCATGACGAAAAGAAGGTTGCTAACAAGCTCAGTTGATTAATTTATTTCAAGGATGAAGAATGGAACTGATGCTGAAATAACGAATGAAGAGACAACCGGAACGTAGAAAATGTAATAACTTACGAAAAATTAAATTGTGATCTTATTTGAAGTGTGTGATATTATTAAGGCATAGCACTTACCTTTTCCCTCGTCCCTTACAGGCCAGCGTGATACTACAAAAGAATAGAATTTCTCTAAAACAGAGGGATACATGACGGAAAACTCAACATCCGCTACGAGAGGGAAACACGGGAATATCTACACACGACTTTCATACCTCAGTTTCCATCACAATGATTAAGGGCGAACGTTGCATACCTAGTTTGATTGCTTTCTGCCGGTTAATGGTATGATCAACAAGACGAAAGGCTTTTGTAAAGTCAATGAAGGTGAGTGACTTCTGTCTGCTTTTGTTCTAAGGGTTTGTAAACAAGGTGGGGCTGATCGGACAGTGAGTGGTAGAAGAGGTTTAGACGCTGACAAATTGCGGCGGGTGGTGAAGGAATTTATTTTATTGTATGGCCACTTGAACACAAAGTTTTCGCATATAAGGCTGGTTTGGTTAGGTTAGGTTAGGTTGGACTTAAGATCCTAGGAATGGGAGAAATATAGGAAGTTTTCAATGTACCTAGGAATGGGAGAAATATAGGAAGTTTTCAATGTAGAGAAGGATTTTTTTCAACTTAGGGAATCAATGATGGTGAAGGAAATGGGGATTGCTAGTTATTAGTGGAATTCCTCACATCGGGGTCATCGAGTGTGGTTGAGCATTTTGATTTCTGATTATCAATAATAGTAACAACAACAACATCAGCAAAATTAATATGATAATAATAATAATAATAATAATAATAATAATAACAACAGCAGGAACAACAAACCTAATACATATAACAGAGAGATGATGACTGCAGGCGTGCAAGGAAGAGCTATGAACGAACAACACACGTGCTACATATACATCATGTAAGCAACCACTTAGGGTTAATTAATAAGGGCTGTGAAAGGGAGACTACGTACTGAAGAAAATGGAATTCCTTTAATTACTTGTACACTAGATCAATCATATTACAAAGCATCAGGGTGCGAGTACATGTATGAGAAAGGGAAGATACGCAAGTACACACACACACACACACACACACACACACACACACAAACACACAAACACACAAACACACACACACACACACACACACACGATCCTCGATGTGTTATTTCTGGGGAATGAAGAAAATAAAAGATCGAGCAGTACTTTAGTTTGCATTCAATTTGCAGTAGTTTTGCAACTGTAATCTCTGAAAACAATAACAATTTAACGAAGTTTATAAAACCCATAAATACGTTTGTACGAAAAATGTGTAGCTGACCAATTCTAAGATCTTCTAGCAAACTTTATAGACAAACTAATTTCAAACACAACAAAAAATAATTTAAGTTAATAGCATGAAAACTAACGTTAAAGTATAATTTTGATATATATATATATATACGAGTATATATATATATATATATATATATATATATATATATATATATATATATATATATATATATATATATATATATATATATATATATATATATATATATATATATATATATATATATATATATATATATATATATATATATATATATATATATCAAAAGTTATACTTTAACGTTAGTTTTCATGCTATTAACTAAAATGATTTTTTGTTGTGTTTGAAATTAGTTAAAGTTAATAGCATGAAAACTAACGTTAAAGTATAATCTTAATATATATATATATATATATATATATATATATATATATATATATATATATATATATATATATATATATATATATATATATATATATATATATATATATATATATATATATATATATATATATATATATATATATATATATATATATATATTAAACACGCTTGGAAGCTGTCTGATCTTTAATCCTTCACCCTTCACATGTTCATGTAAAAAAAAAAAAAAAAGGCGAGATAAATAATCCAGTATTATTAAATACCAAGTTTCTGTCTTTGTAGGTGAAGCACGCACCCACCTACCTACACACACACACACACACACACACACACACACACGCGCGCGCGGCCGCAGTTTTGCGGGAAATACATTTAGGTAGTACTATAAAAGTTGTGATAAGCAGATACTCTAAATAGTGTACATACGTATTATGGGGAGAATGCGAGAGGTAAAGAACCTACAAGCAGAATTTAATTAAATTGCAGGCATATGTTGGTTTTGATGTGACAGACATGTATGGATTTTCAAAAAATATATTGCATATTGTATTTTTAGATAATTTCCGTTTCTTATCTTTTCTTTTTCTTTTCTAAAATATATTGCATATTGTATTTTTAGATAATTTCCGTTTCTTATCTTTTCTTTTTCTTTTCTTTTTTTTTTTTTTTTTACTTAAAATTAACAAATCTCCAAAACTAACCGATTGAAGTCTTCAAGGCTACGTGATTTTAAAGTTCGTTTTTGAAGCCAAAATATATCGTGTTTTTTTTTTTTTTTATTCGACTTTTTTTTACTGAATTCTTTTGAGAGAAAAAAAATTGTACTTAAAGATTTAATATTTTACAACGGGACACTTTTTTAGGAACTTCACTCTAAATAAAATGGTGTTTAAACATGTCAGTTATCATAAAAACATTCTGAGTTCTATTCAATCAAAATTTGGAAAACCAAGTTCTGAAGAAATGACAGTTAAAATTTTCTTACTACAGAGTACTATGTTTTCTTTCATTGAATGAAATGTTAAGATGTCGATTTCCCATTATTCATTGACATGTTTTGCATTCATTTTCAGATTATTATTATTAAATTTGGGTTCCATTATGAATAAGAAAAGGAAAACCAATATATTCTATTCCGACGTTTCGAAAGTGGTTGAAGGGAATTATGGCCTAATCTAGATTCCCTTTTTTTTTTCGCTTCAAATAAAGTTACAATACTACTTTAACTATATACATATATTTATGTCAGGAAGCTGCACTTAAATTTATTCATAAAACTATATATTAACTAAAAATAAATTTAACATTACAGTAACATAATCCAGCTGGGGGAGGTGCGGTTATCTTAAGAGATTTTTCTTTCTGTTCTGGAGTACAATGCGTTGTGGTTCTTTACCCGTGCTTCTGTATTGAGTGCTAATGGGCGTCACTAGCACCCACTTCCTCCCTCCGTCATCTCACGTCACACTGGAATAAGGAATCTCCCAAGACCCTTTCGTAAAGTCTACGTCTTATTGATAGGTAAATTGAAAAAAAAAAATCAAAAGCTATTACTATATTATCAGGATAAAGGTAACAGAAGACAATAAACTGCATGCCTCCCCTCCTTCCGCGGCCTCGCTGCACAAGACTTTCTTCTTTCTCTCACCCCTATTCTGTCCACCTCTCTAACGCAAGAGTTAACCAGTATTCTCAGTCATTCAACCCTTTCTCTGGTAAACTCTGGAACTCCCTGCCTGCTTCTGTATTTCTACCTTCCTATGACTTGAATTCCTTCAAGAGGGAGGTTTCAAGACACTTATTCATCAATTTTTGACCACTGCTTTGGCCCTTTTATGGGACTGGCATTTCAGTGGGCATTTTTTTATTAGATTTTTGTTGCCCTTGCCCAGTGCCCTTCCTACATAGAAAAAAAAAAGAAAAAAAAGAAAAATCATGTTCAACGTCAGAGGGAGCGTCACTATAATTCAACGTCAAATATAGCCAATATCAAATGAGGTTTCATTCTTTTTTTCATTTAAATAAGGAAACAACTTTCCTATTATTACAGAAAAAATGTCTCATTTCTGTGTCATTTTGAGTGATAGAGTGACGAGAGAGAGAGAGAGAGAGAGAGAGAGAGAGAGAGAGAGAGAGAGAGAGAGAGAGAGAGAGAGAGCGACTGCATGAACCGACTGATATATCAAGGATTTTAAGGTCAAGGCATAGATAAAGCATCTAAAACACTTGACACACACACACGCACACACACACACACACGTACGTTTATGCGTGCGCGCGCACACACACACACACACACACACACACACGTGTCGTGTGTGTGTGTGTGTGTGTGTATATATATATATATATATATATATATATATATATATATATATATATATATATATATATATATATATATATATATATATATATATATATATATATATATATATATATATATATATATATATATATATATATATATATATATATATATATATATATATATATACACATACATACATACATACATACATACATCCCATCACTCATGCAACACACACGGGACGTCTCTCCAGTGGTGTAAAAGAACGTTTCTCAAGGAAATATTACTTGGGACTAGTGTACACGCATGCGGCCGCACAAATTTATACGAAGTACATCATTACGTCTTTAATACTGAAACCAGCATGATGGCGTATGATGATGGAGGTGGAAGAAGCAGACGGGGTGCCCGAGCTCCTGGCTGTGTCTCCGCTCGCTAACCTTGGTGCAAGTGTTTGTAGGAGACATTTACGCACGAAGAGTGGGCGGCTTTCTAGAGTCCCTGGTGTTCATCGCGCACCTCATCAAGGGCATCACGTACAACGGCGTGCGGGGGCAGAACATCACCTTCCACCTAAATGATCTTGGCTTGGAGTGGCGCTTCGGGCAGGTCGCCGGAGAGCTGGTGTGAAATAAAGAGGGAGAGGAGCGCGCCATGATTTGGAGTTTTCTGTCCAGGAGGCACGAATACAAGGACTTTATTTAACGACGACGACGATGCAGCGGCCGGTAAAAGCGATTCGAAGCGCTGGAACTGGTTTGCGCCGGAGGTGATATTCTTGAAGCCGACCTTTTCTTCTGCTGATGTGTTAAGCTTCGGCACCATGGTGAAGATGGTGAGAGTGGTACCCCGCCACGTCCTCTGTGGAAAATGACCAAGATGTGCACTGCGCTCAACTCAAAACTCCACTGCTTTCTAACCTGCGGGACGCGAACGATTACCAACATGAAAGCGCGACTGTCGCCACACCGACTCGACCAGCCATTAGATATTTCAAATCTACCACAGTTCGCTCGGTTCACCCAAGAGACTTGTCGAAACATTATTAAGGGATTTCAATGAGATTTTATGTAATTGTTTGTAGACAAAGGAGCAAATGAATCCATTTTGAGGCGGATCCAAATATTTTGGTATGTGCTTTATCAACAGGGACTGCCGCGTATAGACCTTATGGCTTTCCTGACAGCTTCCCTTAAGTCCTCTCCACCCCAGAAAACATTGTTTGGAAACATTTTGGAAACATTTGAGAAATAGTTTTCATTGACGGATGGATGAGTAATAAATCGATGAATGGAAGAAGAGTGGATGAATGGATGGACAAGTTGATGGATGGATGG
>NC_087164.1:7932422-7937422 GCF_035594125.1 Scylla paramamosain | reverse complement strand
ATAAGTCAAGACTTGGGACCCATTTCTTTGCGCAAAGCGCATGTCTCGAGCATGGAGGCATCCATTTCTTTGTTTATCTCATCTTGGTCTTGAGCTGTTGGAAGCTAAGAGGCAGCTCGCCGAAAGTAACTTTGCTTTCCATCTCCAGAATATATATATATATATATATATATATATATATATATATATATATATATATATATATATATATATATATATATATATATATATATATATATATATATATATATATATATATGCCAGAAATCTTGCTAAACCTGTCCTCCAACATACCTAAAAAGTCCTCACTTACGCATATATATATATTTCAATCAGAATGCCTTTGCAAGATGCGTGGTGTTTAACCCTCCACATGTTCTCTCGGTTTTATTGTATTTTTTTCCCTCATCCTCTTTTTAAAAGGGAAATCTCTCATCTTAGCCTTCTCTGTCGGATATTGCATCAGTGATACCGTTTGACGATGACCAGTCCAATGACTTGCAGTGTATCTCCTGCTAGATTTGCTGACAGCCATCGCATTTGCGAGGTTGACCATCCACTTGGTGCCACTGCGATGCAGCGGCAAAACCCCCAAATTTTCGAGTGCAGATCCTCATTTCTCTTTTGAGTGACACCCTTTAGTTATCTAACCATCTTCTCATCGACTGTTAAACATGTGGTCACAGTGGAGAGGAGTTGCCAAATCTTTCGCACGAGAAGAAAAACACTGAAAAAGAAGTTTTAATCGGATAAAAAAACTCTTTTTACAGTTTTAAGTGTGCTAAACTTAATTTCAGAATTTGGGGCATCTTTGTTAATGTTAGTGAAACACACACACTTAAATTGTGAAAATATGCACTCCAAATAGTGTACATATGCATTATATTAAGTGAGACAAATAAAGGTCGAGCCTTAAAGCTGGTGGCAAACTTAACTTTGTATGGTATTTACATCGTAGCTTCAAGGTAACTCGTGGACTTGGTTACTTGACGTACGGGCGAATTCTCGCCTCGCGCTACACGCTTCATGCTAATTATACTCGGTTCACCATAATTTGGAACAATTACTCACTTATCATTACGGTAAGTACTAATCCGTGGTAATAAGTGACAGGTGAGCTGTGGCCGTTACAGGAGTCTGCCCGTAAATTATGTTGCCAACGCGTGGTTGGTTACCCGCCCACCACCTCACCACTCACACATTTAGGGCTGTTACTACACTCTCTTCTTCTTCTTCCTCCTCCTCCTCCTCCTCTTCCTCTTTTTCTTCTTCCTCCTCTTTCTCTTCCTTTTCCTCCTCCTCCTCCTCCTCCTCCTCTCCTCCTCCTCCTCCTCCTCGTGGTGTTCTTGCTGTTTTTGTTGGTCGTGGTGGTGGTGGTGGTGTTTTTGTTGTTGGTGGTGGTGTTGGTGGTAGTTTCTCTCTCTCTCTCTCTCTCTCTCTCTCTCTCTCTCTCTCTCTCTCTCTCTCTCTCTCTCTCTCTCTCTCTCTCTCTCTCTCTCATTCTTCTCCTTCTCCTTCTCCATCATCATCATCATCATTATCTTCTTCTTCTCTTTCTCCTTCTCCTTCTTCTTCTTCTTCTTCTTCTTCTTCTTCTTCTTCTTCTTCCTCTTCTCCTCCTCCTCCTCCTCCTCCTCCTTGCGGTATGCGGGTGATCATAGCTCACCTCAGGGAAATTGACCACCCTGCCGTGCATAGTCTCAGGCCACCCTTGGACAAGGTGTTAACCTGGTAAGTCCCCCGGGCCAGGGTTACGGTGAAGCCACTGGGCAGCAGCAGTGGTGGATTGGACTGCAGGCAGAGGATCCCTTGACGGGACAATGGCTGGAGTTCCAAGGTCCTAGTTAGCTGGACCATGCCTTAGCTTTAGTTAGCTGGGGGCTGCGGTTAGAGAAGTGTGGCGGTCTCTACACTAATTTAGCCTCCCTGGGAACCAGTTGTTGATGTGAGTCACCCGCCTCTCCCTTGCTAATGGCGGTCCTTTCATCTCTATCCTTCATAATGACTGGTTCTCATCACTTTTCCATCCTTCTCTCATACTATACAAGGAATATTTCAGTTTCTTGGTCTCTCTGGAAGTGCGTCTGATAGTCTCTAGAGTCGGTGGAGAACACCTGGCGACAGGTGCCACCGCCCAGGCCTCGCAAGGGTCGCAGAGGTGTGTCAGACGTGGCTGAAGGTGGGGTTGGGTGCTGGTTCCGTTCCCCCATCTTGCCCACTTTGCCTAGAGTGACTACGCCGGCCCCACTCTATGGGACAGAACTGTGAGGACAATAGCTGCAAGCGCCGGGTTGTGAAAGTCTCACTCGTGTCCGAGACTCTAGGCAAGCGATTGGTCTTTATGGTATTTTCAAGACCCTGTGGGAGCTAACTCCCAGTGTTGGAGGCATCCAACACAGCAGTATCTGATTTCCATGCATAAACTTTTCATTTGCTCAATTTATGGTCACATCTTATCTGAAATTTCGAAAGTGCTCTGATTAATCAGTCATGCCTTCTCTTCTCAGACAATGCGAAGCCTGTCGTGGCAGGTTTGCCCCTCAATATTTTAGAAATTCTTCTGCCTGCAGGTTGTGTCACCTCCATAGCAAGATAGAGAGACTCAACGAGAAATACGAGTTGTGCAAGCAGTATGAGGACGTCGTGCAACAGCTAGAAACACTAAAAGAGTTCGTTGTCTCTAATACAGGTTGCACCTCCACAGATGTTGTTCCTGCCATCCGTGACAGACCTGCCTCCTCCACTCTAGGGGCTCCTGCCCGCCCACATGCTGAGCTTGCAGAGTCACCATTCATATTAGTCAAAAATCGTGCCACCACCACTAATGTTAAAAACTTTTTGCCCATCTCAACACACAACAGGTACCAGATCCTAGCTGAAGAGGAGGAAGATGCACAAGAGACGAGACTGGTCGGAGACTCAATAGTCAGAGGTCAGCTCTCTGAGTTCTGTGGCAGGGCTCGTAGGACACGTAAGCGTCTATGCATGCCTGGTGGACGCTTAGACGACATCACGGCAGCATGTGACGAGGCAGCCTGCGGATCTAACAATAACACCCTCTTTATTATTCACGCAGGTACAAATGATGTTGAAAACACTAGGTCTGAAGAGCTCATGGAAAAGTTCAAGAGGATGATACAGCGCTTCATAACTAAATCCAATAATATTATTGTTTCAGGTATCCTCCCCCGCATCAGGCCACCGGCTGTCTTCTACAACAGAGCCTTCAGCACTAACAGCCGTCTCCGTTCTCTTTGCACAGAGGAAGGTGTAGACTTTGTTAATCTATGGGACAACTTTTACAATAAACCTTCTCTATTTCAGCCGGATGGTTTACACCTAAATGGAATTGGAGCAGCACGACTTGGTAGACTCCTTAGTAATAAAGTTTCTATTTTCAGACCAAAAAACGACCAGCAAAATCGTGTAGCCCCAGGCTCTTAGTAGCCTCCTCGTGCAACCCAACCTCCATGTGCAACACTATAAAAGCTTGCCTAATCAACGCTCGCAGCCTTAGAAATAAATTTTCAGATTTAGAAACCCTGGCAGCTGTAGAAAACTACCACATTATTGGTATTACTGAATCTTGGCTGAACTCTGCAAACAGAGACTTTCTTGCGGAATACAACTTGCCAGGTTATGAAATGTTCAGCAGTGAAAGAAAAGACAGGATAGGTGGCGGTGTATTACTGTATGTGAAAGCCAGTCTTCAGCCAACCATACTAAAAACCGAAAAGATTAACAATATAGATTCAGACTTCTTGCATTTAAGAGTACGTTCTAAGAAAACTGCTATAGGTCTTATTTATAGGCATCCAGTTCACAATGTTTCCTCCGATAAGAATTTACAAGATCAAATCACTGAAATAAGTAACACTTTTGATACAGTCATCTGTGGAGACTTCAATCTACCTGTTAACTCATGGGGAAATCCACTTAACTCTCACTCTGGTTACGACTTGTATAATAATTTATTAGAATGTTCCCTAAAGCAACACGTTCAAGGACCCACACGAGGTGACAACATATTAGATCTTGTTCTTTCAACAAACGATGACTTAATATCTAACGTTAATATTGGTCCTGAATTTAGTACAAGTGACCACAAGATTGTCTCCTTTAACATCAACCTTCAAGCATATAAGGACATTGTTAGCAACGAAAAAGTTTTCATATATAAAAAAAGGAGACTACGACAGACTCAGGTCAATTCTTTCTGTCGCAGATTGGAACGCTGAACTTGGCGAAAGTAACATTGAAGAATCATGGGCGAAATTTAAGTACATTTTAGAAGATGCTGTGAAGACATGTATCCCTATGCGTAAAAGACGTCCATGCAAGAGAAATAAACCTAAATGGTGGACAAACAACATTGAGTCACAACTACTGCAGAAAAATCGTGCCTACCGTAAATATTTGTCCTCTCAGAATGAGGCCGATAAACTAGAATATGACAGACTCCGACGCGAATCAAAAAAGCTCATTAGACAGAGTAAGAAAAATCTAGAAATGTATATTGCAAGCATTGCTAAATCCAATCCCAAAGAATTTTACAGTTACGTTCGAAATAAAAAAGTCATTACATCTCACATTAATCACATTACACTAGATAACGGTAATTTTGTCACCGGAGAAACTCAGATCGCGGACACACTGAATGATTATTTTGCTTCAATTTTTACAGAGGAAAATACTGATACAATCCTCGAACCACTCCTTATGCTCCACAACATAACCCCCTTAAGTGTCTGCGTTTTTCATGAAAACGAGATAATCAAAGTAATTGATAAGATGAAAACTGACAAAGCCCCCGGCCCAGATGGTATTGCACCACGTGTCTTGAAAGAAACTAAATTCCAAATTTGTAAGCCCCTTTCGTTGCTTTTCACCAAATCATTTAACTGCGGTAAGGTTCCCGAGGATTGGAAGTTAGCTAACGTTACCCCTATAGAAAAGAAAGGCGATCATTCACTTCCAAGTAACTACAGACCTATCAACCT
>NC_087164.1:7902422-7927422 GCF_035594125.1 Scylla paramamosain | reverse complement strand
TGCTGTTAGCCGTGGATTTGAGGTAAAATATTTGTGAAGACGGTGTTTAAAAGTCTTTATGGTGTTGCAATCTATCACGTCTTGTGGAAGCCCATTCCATAGATATACGGAACGATGAAAAAAATTTTACAACCGTTTCCTCGCGCGTTTCCTCGTGTGTAAGAGTTTATCGTGAAATACTTGTTGCAGTCCATGTTATCCAATGCCTTTGATGATTTTAAACACTTGTATTAAGTCCCCTCCTAGTCTTCTTTGAGTTAATAGGAATATATTTAATTTGAGTTAATAGGAATATATTTAATTCTTTAAGACGCTCTTCGTATGATTTGTTTCTTTGGATTGATATAATTTTTGCTACTCTACGCTAAACTCGTTCTAATTTATCAATATCTTTTTGGTAATAGGGGCACTATAGGTGAACACAATATTCCAAAAGCGGACGGACCAAGGAGTTATACAGTGAGGATCGTATCTTTAGATTTATTTTCAAATGATCTGCCTATTAAGCAAATTACTTTGTATTCGCTTTCTTTACGACTCCTGAACATTGTTCGCTAGGTTTTAGGCTGCTCGATGTTGTTACTCCTAAATCAATTTCTCTATCCACACTTTTAAGTTAGTTACCATTCGTGATATACTTTGTTTTATCGTTTCAATGTCGTATATGAAGCACTCTTCAGTTATCTGCATTAAAACTCATTTCCCAGGTTTGCCCTAAATTCCAATTTTTCTATATTGTTCTGCATTTCTTTTTACCTGTTCATTTGATACTATGGTACTAGCTAGTTTGGTGTCATCAGCAAACTTCGGTATCATATTGTTTTTATTTATTTATTTATTTATTTTATTTATTTTTTTTATGTAGGAAGGACACTGGCCAAGGGCAACAAAAATCCAATAAAAAAAAAATGCCCACTGAAATGCCAGTCCCATAAAAGGGTCAAAGCAGTGATCAAAAATTGATGAATAAGTGTCTTGAAACCTCCCTCTTGAAGGAATTCAAGTCATAGGAAGGTGGAAATACAGAAGCAGGCAGGGAGTTCCAGAGTTTAACAGAGAAAGGGATGAATGATTGAGAATACTGGTTAACTCTGGTGTTAGAGAGGTGGACAGAATAGGGGTGAGAGAAAGAAGAAAGACTTGTGCAGCGAGGCCAAGGGAGGAGGGGAGGCATGCAGTTAGCAATATCAAAAGAGCAGTTAGCATGAAAATAGCGGTAGAAGGCAGCTAGATATGCAACATTGCGGCGGTGAGAGAGAGGCTGAAGACAGTCAGTTAGAGGAGAGGAGTTGATGAGACGAAAAGCTTTTGATTCCACCCTGTCTAGAAGAGCAGTATGAGTGGAACCCCCTCATACATGTGAAGCATACTCCATACATGGACGGATAAGGCCCTTGTACAGAGTTAGCAGCTGGGGGGTGAGAAAAACTGGCGGAGACGTCTCAGAACACCTAACTTCATAGAAGCTGTTTTAGCTAGAGATGAGATGTGAAGTTTCCAGTTCAGATTATAAGTAGACAGACCGTGGATGTTCAGTGTGCGAGTAACACCCTCATCTATGTCGTTTATATAAACAAGGAAAATAATAGGTCCTAAAATTGACCCTGTGACACACCGCTGATTATGATAATCCACTTGTATGCTATTCCATTTATTACTACTCTTTGTTTACGGTTATTTAGCCAGTTTTCTACCCATATCAGTACGTCGCCTTGAATACCTTACGATTTTAGTCTAATCAGTAAACGTTTGTGGGGATTTTGTCGAAGGTTTTATGAAGATCAAGATATATCTCCCGCTTTACTTTTGTCATACCGGTTCAGAATATCATAGAAGTCTAAGAGGTTCGTCAAACAAGAGAGTTTGCTACGAAACCGTGTTGAGTATTTTTAAGTAAGTTGTTTCCCTCTAAGTGATTAAAGAGTTTATCTCTTATAAGTGTTTCTAGCATTTTCCATACGACTGAGGTTAAGTTAATTGACCAGCAATTTTATGGTAAAAATCTATTGCCTTTTATTAAAAATCGGAGTTACGCTAGCGAACTTCCAATCATCGGGCCGGACTGCACTGATTTATTAAACAATAAAGTCAGGGGTTCATTTAATTCGCATTTAGCTTCTTTTAAGACACAGTGTGAGATCGTGTCAGGTCCGATTGACTCACTTACTTTAAGTTTTTCGATACTTTTTGACATCTCTTTCTGTTACGCTGATGCGACGTAGGACATCGTTGTTATCAATTTGGACTGACGTCACCGTAAGCATGTCACTGAGGTCTTCTCCTATAAATAGTGAGGTAGAGAAAGTGTTTAGGATGCTACTAATTTGCTCGTCATCGTTGGTGAAATTTCCATTTTCGTCAATTATTGGCCCAATAGCTGAGGTAATTCCCCTCTTCTGCCGGATAAAGTTATGAAATTCCTTCGGATTCACCTTACTTTGGTTTGCAACGTGTAATTCTGTGGACCTTCTGCTCTATTTGATTAATCTCTCCGCTTTACGTCTTAACTCTATGAATCTAGTGCGCTCTTCATTATTGCAGTTGGATTTTAATCTGTTATGGGCGTCCCTCTTGGCGCGCAGGCATTCAGCTGTGCGTTTGTTCCACCACTTCGGCTTAACGTTTTGAATGGGACGACGATTTTTCTTAGGCACGCATTCTTGTACAGATTTTAAATATTTATAAATAAATAAAAATAAATTTTTATTGACCATCAATATCTGTAGTGGTACGTAAGTAAATCCAGTCGATTTCATTAAACACTAATTTGAGTTTACATTCACTTATTCACTTACAGTTATGTAAGGTGGTACCTTCTTATGGAAATTTTCTCAATTGATTCAGATCGTGATTTCCATTCAACTTTACTAATCTAAGCAAAAAATATAATATGAAAATGATAATTCAGCGTTAAATACAGCCAACATCAAGTGAAGCTTAATTATGTCTCAGATATATATATATATATATATATATATATATATATATATATATATATATATATATATATATATATATATATATATATATATATATATATATATATATATATATAATTAATGTCTGATGAAGACACAGAACCCTTAATGTCACCTTCTAAGTAAATAATGAAAAATGGTACACGAGAAGCAAACATTTTCTCATCGCAAGTACGAGTAATGTTTCATATTCACTTGCTAGCTCAAAGTGCGTTCTAGTTTACGGGTGTGTCAGCACATAATAAAATTAATTTCCGTAGCATTGATTACATCTGGTTGTATATATTCATTTACGCGTCCAGTCACTTACATGCTGTTCTTTAAACATGAAGTAATTAATTCCATGAAATAGAATGAAAGACTGAGTTCACATACGAGTCAACAGTCACATTGGATATAAACTTATTTATTCACACTCTGATTCAATGTTTTTCAATACACGAACAGCACCAAAAAAATTACACTAGCCATAGAGATTACAGCTGATAACCATGAAATAAATGGATTCGTAACACGTTTGGCTTGTCACCCCCCCCCCCCCCCCCCCCTGCATCACTCATCACTTCCTTTCCCACCGTTTGTCATCTGTGTGGCCGAGAATCTGAAAGCCGTCCACAAACAGTGTTACAGCCCACCGCATCGAATTTCTCTCGCCACCACACACTCACACACACACACACACACACACACACACACACACACACACACACACACACACACACACATCCATCAGCGCAGCGAGCCTCATCAATATAGGGTGAAAAGGTTGTTTGGGATCTAACTTGTGTTGTTCATGTATACATCAAAGACTCCACAGAAAGCATAATTATAATCACCAAGCCACGGTCTTCCTAATCTTGACACCATCACTGCCTCCTTTCTCTCTTGTCACCGCCTCTACTCCTCTTTCTCATTGTCCTTATCTTTGCTGTGCATCATCCACGTTCTTGAGAAGTTGTGTTCACTATCCTCAGTCTCTCTCTCTCTCTCTCTCTCTCTCTCTCTCTCTCTCTCTCTCTCTCTCTCTCTCTCTCTCTCTCTCTCTCTCTCTCTCTCTCTCCACAACGCTATTGCTCCGCATCTCAATCACCCCCAAACCAAAATTCCATTAATCTCTCCCTTTTCAGATTTCTGACCTTTATTTCAGTCAATGGAAAAGGAAACAAAGGCGGAAGGCTGCGTAATGTTCTACGGTAACATCCAGTGCCCGTATGCAAAAAATTCTTAGTTGGAGGGTTTGGCCGTGGCACGAAAGTTATACTGATTTTGATTTTAAAGTTCCCAGCCGTGCTTAGTGTTGTGCTTTGCGAACCGGAAAGTTGAGCATGATTGGGGGCATACTCAAGTTTATACCTAATCCTTAAGAAGGGAAGATGGCCGACCGTCAAAAAGCCCAAGCAAGCCACATTAAATAGTCATCGGTCCCGTAAGGATGTTCTCAGTGATATCGAACGGTTGAAAAGATATAGACAAAACCGCGTTATTTGTGACGCATTTGGTAAGACATGCATTGGAGAGTTCTCTACCCGAAGGAGTGCTCCATTGACGCCAGGAACTGGAGTAGTTATACTGCGTATAACGAAATGCGAAATACGAAATGCAGCTCTGCAACAGTGATGACCTTACCCCTTCCTGTTGTTGCCGTTGTTAGCTTCTTGGTAACAGAGACCTAAGTGATATATATATATATATATATATATATATATATATATATATATATATATATATATATATATATATATATATATATATATATATATATATATATATATATATATATATATATATTACAGGAAGATTGTGAAACTAGTGATTTTTCGTGAAATCCCTAAAACTTTCAGGGAATTCGTGAAATTACTGTTTCACTTAGTGACTTCATGAAATTACTAAAATATCTAGGGATTTCATGTATTTACTGGTTTCACTGTAAACCCTCGTCACCTCAAAGCATCGTCATGAGTAAGCAAAATGTACAGCGATGGCTGATAACCTAACCTAACCTAACCTAACCTCACCTCACCTAAACTAAACTAAACTAAACTAAACTAAACTAATACATTTTACTTGATTTTATACATGATTTTTATGATAAGATGATTTATGAATAAAATTTCAAAATAAATCTTCTGTTATTCTATGTATTTACTATCATCAGGGATTTCATGAAATAACTGGAGTATCATTTCAGAAAATACATGAAATCCCTAGATATTTTAGTAATTTTATGAACTCAATAAGTGAAACAGTAATTTCACGAATTCCCTGAAAGTTTTAGGGATTTCACGAAATCCCTAGTTTCACAATCTTACTGCAATATATATATATATATATATATATATATATATATATATATATATATATATATATATATATATATATATATATATATATATATATATATATATATATATATATATATATATATATATATATATATATATATATATATATATATATATATATATATATATATATATATATATATATATATATATATATATATATATATTTATTTATTTATTTATTTTTCTTTTTTTTTTCTTTTGTGTGTGTGTGTGTGTGTGTCGCTGAGTGAGTATAGGGATAAAATTGACCTTTAGGAAATTTCTTTCCTCGTATATAACTGGACAAGAAGAACAGTCTCGTCATCAGTCTAATTGGGATTTCTCTTATTGATATCTTCGGCCTTAAGGGTTGCTGTCTCGTCCATACTGGATAAAGGACACGAAGGGAATGGAATTGCTGAGTACACGCGTCGCGGGCTCGAGGTTGTAAACAATGATACAAAAACTTTGCTTCTAGCGCGGGATCTAATATGCTTACACAAACGACCGAAAGGATGCACTCAAATTCTTACAAAATCAAAGGTAAATTATAAATTTTTGCTAGTTATCCTATAAATGTAAACATTTTGCACGAATAACACGAAATTAAAAGTGTAACATTGGACTGTTTTGCAATGCCATCATTTCATATTGTAACTGCTTCTGTGTTTACGCATGTTTTGGGCTTACGCGAAACTTAAGTACAGTTTTAAAAAAAGCACAGCATTAAGTACAACTCATAACCATAATTTTAAGAATCTTTTCATATACGTGACCAGATTTCAGAAAACGCACACTGCAGGCCAAGAAAGAAGACAAAACTACATAACCGACGTGTCACGACAACTATATGAACGAACGTTACCGTATTTTCATATACCACGTGATAAGTTACAAGTGTTAAGCATGGCGAACTGTTAAGTATATCCGCCTAAACCAATAACAATACAGTACTCTCTAAATCATTCTAAATCAAACATTTTTTTTTCCCTTGCTTGGTGGTGAGCGATATAGCGTCCGCGATATCCCGCCATCGTCAGTGTTTTTGAAACGTGTTCCTGTAATCCTGTGACCAATATACAACTTGTAAATCCAGCAAAATAACCATTACTCGTCATCACGATGTAATTTTCCTCCTCTGGTAGTATTAAGCTGCCCAGAATTTTTTTTTTATCCAATAAGTAGCAGAAAATTTATCAAAATAAAGCGTGGTTTGTCTAAGTATCTTGCCATTGTGGCCATCTCTTTTTTTTTTTTTCCTTCTTTTCCAGCTTACCTTCCTGCTTGCCCATCGAAGTGTACATCTGTTCATATACCACATGAAAACACTAAATAACTAATGAATGTTCAACAGCAATACACATGTTCATCTCTTTATAATTTTTCTCCGTCTCAATTCGAGGCCATTCACATACGAGTATTTCTTTTGGATTGGGCACAACCAACATAGGGCACATACACGGAAACACGCGCGCGCACTCACTCACACACACACACACCCACACACACACACACACACACACACACACACACACACACACACACACACACACACACACAAATAATAAAATACGAGTGAAATAATAACTCAATGGGAAACTGACATGGAAGACAAGGTGAACAAATAAATGGATATAAAACCAGCATATATATATATATATATATATATATATATATATATATATATATATATATATATATATATATATATATATATATATATATATATATATATATATATATATATATATTAAATTAGGCAGAGAAGGGAAGGATTAGGGTAGGAGAGGAAGCTTTGCTGATCGTGTATTAGCAGAGTAACATATCAAGAAGATTTATATCAAAATGCAAAACAGGGTCATGCCAACTATGGCTCAGTGATGATGTGAATACATTAATGTTACGTCTGTCAGTGTGAAGACGAAAAGTGTGGCTTAATTTGACAACTTGAGGTTGACCAGTGACCCAGGGAAATAGAAAGGGAAGCTTTCTCTCAGCTTTAAAACAACCACATAATTATGTTCTCCTGATGAGAAGAATCCTTGTGCGGGCGTGGGTGTGCCTGGAAAAGAAATCCAATCTACATAACCATCACTAAACTTGATGCTCCAATACATAAACAAGATCCTTTGTCACCGAAATATTTATTTTCTCCTGCTGGTGCTCGGGACTTCCAGGAAATAACTTACAAGTAATTATCTTCAGAAAAATCCAATCATGGTGTCATTATTGCTGAATACTATCTAGCTTTCTGCTTTCATACTGGAACTAGTTTTATAATGCAGGTACCGTTATTTTGTTTTCATTATTTTGATTTAAGAATTTGTTACTTGAAATCAGCTGTGTGAAGGCAAGCGAGTAAAGCGAGTCATAATCGCACTTGACAAGAATATGCAAAGTACTTCTTTGCAAAGGTCGTCTCTCATTTTGGTGCAGAGTTCAGCCCCTTGAGACGCAATAGTAGTAGTGCTGGTAGTAGTAGTCTTAGTGATGGTGATGGAACATTCATTGCAAATCAACAAGATCACTGCAAGACTGCATTCCACTAAACAGGAAAGCCGTGAGAGCGTCCGGACGTGTATTGTCCACAAAGCAGACAGACCGAAATATAATGTAATATCTTACAGTTCACGACAAATGTTCTGCTCATGAACAAAATCAGACGACCACAACGCTTCATTACTTTCTTGTTTACGGATTCCTGGACTGACTGGAGTCGACGTTCGGTTAAGTTTATGAGCATGGGCACTTGTGCGTGGTGCACCGCTACCCGTGGTTACTGACAACACTCCCTGATGGTATTACTGGTGACAGACATCTTGCAGGAGGGCCGCTATTTTTTTTCAAAAAAAAAAAAAATAATAATAATAATGATAAGATAGAAAAAAAAAAATAAATAAAAGACAAGAGTGAATATTAACGCAGAGGATGGTGAGTATAATACTTACGTGATGTTAATCAACTCTCGTAAATATAATTTCTATGAAATTCCCGGACAAAATTCTACTCGCTTTATCACATTTAATCATAAAGGCGTAAGTATTGATAATATCAACTTTTCTGCTTCACTTTGTTACTTCGCTTACTCATTATTTTCACTGTACTCCAAGCTTCCAGTTTTGGATGACAATAATATAACAGCAGCAAATTCTTACAAAATTCGTGATTATATAGAACAAATTTTCAATTTGCCAAAATTAAAACTATACTGTTTGCAATATCATCAATATCATCTTAACCTATTATTCTGCATTTTCAGTATCTTTTGAGATAGTGAAAATTATGAGTGAAAGTAGTACAGGGAATTACGAGAAGGCGTTTTAATGATACTCTGAAGTGAAAATTATGAGTGAAAAGAGTACAGGGAATTACGAGAAGGCGTTTTAATGATACTCCGAAGTGAAAATTATGAGTGAAAGAAGTACAGGGAATTACGAGAAGGCGTTTTAATGGTACTCCGAATTATATGACATTTGCCTAGTCACGGTAGTAAAATGATAAATGTAAAAACTTCACTTTGTTGTGAAGGTAGTTGTAGCTATCCCAAGACTTTAATAAAATAATCGTCTATATGTTGCGCAGGGAGTGTATGTGGTTGGAACAGATCCTTCCCTTATTCTCATTCTGTCTCCTCACTTCGTCATCATCTGTCTCACCCAGAATTATATTATACATTTATGTTTCAAACCAGGTCTTTCCTCGCTCTCGTCCATCAGTTACATAAAATGCAGGATTCGAAATGTCTCATATGAGAAACACGCACACACATATGAGAAACACACACACACACACAGAGAGAGAGAGAGAGAGAGAGAGAGAGAGAGAGAGAGAGAGAGAGAGAGAGAGAGAGAGAGAGAGAGAGAGAGAGAGAGAGAGAGAGAGAGAGAGAGAGAGAGAGAGAGAGAGAGAGAGAGAGAGAGAGAGAGAGAGAGAGAGAGAGAGAGGAGGGAGGGAGGGAGGGAGGGAGGGAGGGAGGGAGGGAGGGAGAGAGAGAGAGAGAGAGAGAGAGAGAGAGAGAGAGAGAGAGAGAGAGAGAGAGAGAGAGAGAGAGAGAGAGAGAGAGAGATCTGTAAAGGTACGAGAACAATAACCGCAGTGACCTGCGGAAGAATGCACACGCCATTCACAAGTAAAAAAAAAAAGATAAAATAAAAAAAAAAAAATATATATATATATATATATATATATATATATATATATATATATATATATATATATATATATATATATATATATATATATATATATATATATATATATATATATATATATATATATATATATATATATATATATATATAAGTGGGAACATATACCCTCTACACTAACATGGCAACTCGACCACTTCTGTAAACCAAACAGACCTGCCAACACTATTGACTACCCCAAAGACGAAGCGTCTGAAATAATCCGACCTCGGGGTGCCGATTTTTTATTTATTTATTTATCTATTTTTATTAATTAATTAATTTATTATTATTATTATTTTTTTTTTTATCAGTGGTACATGTATCTAAGAAGGCTTCATAAAACACGTGAGCCATATAAAAGGACACATTGTCTCTATTTCGTTTGTACGTTGCGGCAGGAAATGCACTTCTTCCCGCGAACAACAATCAAAACATGTAATCCCTCATTCAAGTGACGAACATTCATTAGGACGTATGAGGCGGAATCAAGATAGCCAGTGTGATGTCATGGAAGTAAATTATATCTTCCTTCCATTCACATTGCATTCGTATTCATTCGCAGCCTTAGATCTAATTTTCAATCTGTACTAAACCTCATCTTCTTTTCCTCACCGAAACACACTGAGACAGCTGATAGTGGCCCCTTTTCTGTTCCATTTTACTTTCTCTATCTTCCTTTTCCAATCCAAAACTGGATGTTGCGTCAACCTGCTCTCGTGCCCAAGCTCTTAAATTTAAATTTTCCACCATCTGGTTACGACTACAGTCACTCTCAAACTAAATATATCTGTGCTGTATACCTCTCACCTAACTCCTCTGACTATAAAAAAAAATTCTTTGCTTTTCTCAACGATCTAGGGAAACTGGTGCAACACCCTTCTCCTTTATCTGACCGTCTTGAAGATGCGCCCAACATTTCTAATTTTTTTCCTAACCTCTAATACTTCTGCTTTGGCTGTCACCTTATCTTCTCTGTTGGGCTCCTTCGATCACAACCTCATATCTGAATCTTGTCCTATCGCTCTGAACCCTCCTTAGGATTCCCGAAACTGCAGATGCCTCTGCTAATTAGGGGACTTAAAGAGGTATTATTCTGATTTTCCTTGGAATGACTACTGCTTCCGTGTCAGAGACCTGTCTCTTAGTGCTGAGCACATCACAGAGGTAATAGTGTCTGGCATGAAGGCGTACATTCCTCACTCGTTCTCTCGACCTAAACTTTCCAAACCTTGGTTTATCACAGCTTATTCTCGTGCTATACATGATAGAGAGGTGGCCCACTAAAGGTACTTGAGCCTTCCATCACCTGCATCTCATGTGCTTTTTATTTCTGCCCGGATTCATGCCATGTCTGTTCTCCAACTATCCAAAAACTCCTTGTTTAATAGAAAGTGTCGAAACATTTCAAGATCTAACTCTCCTCGTGATTTCTGGCACCTGGCCAAAAACATCTCCAATAACTTTGCCTTTTCATCTTTCTCTCCTTAATTTCAACCTGATGGTATCACTGCCATCTCATCTATTTCTAAAGATGAACTCTTTGCTCAAACCTTTGCTAAAAACTCTACCTTGGATGATTCAAGGTTTGTTCCTCCATCTCCTCCACACCTCGACTACTTCATGCAACCCATCAAGATTTTTCGCAGTGATGTTTTCCATGTCCTTGCTGGTCTCAACCCTCGGAATGTTTATCGACCAGGTGGGGTCCAATTCTAATGTTTTACGAGATTGTGCCTCCGTGTTTGCACCTTGCCTAGTAAAACTCTTTCAAATCTATCTATCAACATCTACCTTTCCTTCTTGCTGAAAGTTCGCCTACATTCAGACTGTTCCTAAAATAGGTAACCATTTTAATCCCTCAAACTAACGTTCTATTGCTTAAACTTCCTGTCCCTCTGAAGTTTTTTAATCTATCCTCAACAGGAAGATTTTTAAACATATATCACTTCACAACCTTCTATCTGATCGCCAGTATAGGTTCCGTTATGGCCGCTCTACTGGTGATCTGGCTTTACTTACTGAGTCTTGGTCATCCTCTTTTAGGGATTTTGATGAAACTTCTGCTGTTGACATAGTCTGGCACAAAGCCTTTATTTCCAAAGTACCCTCCTACGGCTTCTATTCTTCTCTCTGTAACTTCGTCTCAAGTTTCCTTTCTGACCATGCTATTGTTGCTGTGGTAGACGGTCACTGTTCTTCTCCTGAATCTATTAACAATGGTGTTTCTCAGGGTTCTGTCCTGTTAACACCTCTCTTCCCGTTAGTCATCAAAGATCTAAACCAAATGTCTTGTCCTATCTACTCCTCCGCTGATGATACCACCCTGTAATTTTCCACGTCTTTTCGTAGACGTCAAACCCTTCAGGACGTAAACAGTTCACGCAGGGAAGCCACAGAACGCCTGACTTCTGAGCTCTTTAAAATTTATGACTAGGGCATGGCAAACTTGTTCAGCGCCTCAAAAACTCAATTCCTATATCAATCAGTTCAACACAACCTTCCAGGTACCTAACTATGCCCCCTTCTTAGGTGACACTCAACTGTGCCCCTCCCCTACACTGAATATCCTCCGTCAGTTATTTACTCATAATCTAAACGGGAAACTCTACATCTCCTCTGTAGCTAAAACAGCTTCTATGAAGTTAGGTGTTCTTTCTCACCCCCACCCCTTTGTACAGAGGCTATATCTTTCCATGTATGGAGTATGCTTTACATGTAATGGGTGGGGGAACATGTTACACTCATAATGCTCTTTTAGACAGGGTGGAATCAAAAAGTTTTCGTCTTATTAATTCCTCTCCTTTGACTGATTGTCTCTCTCATCGCCCAAATGTTACATCTCTTGCTATATTCTAACGCTATTTTCATGCTAACTGTTCTTCTGATCTTACTAACTGCATGTCTCCCTCCTCTCGTTGCCTCGCTGCACAAGACTTCTTTTTTTCTCACCTGTATTCTGTCCACCTCTCTAATGCAGGAGTTAGCCAATATTCTCAATCATTCATCCCTTTCTCTGGTAAACTCTAGAACTCCCTGCCTACTTCTGTATTTCTTCCTTCCTATGACTTGAACTCTTTCAAGACACTTATCCTTTAATTTTTCAGGACCACTTTCTACTCTGTTCGGGGACCGGCACCTCAGTGGACCTTTTTATTTTATTATAAATTTATTGCCCTAGGCCGGTGCCCCTTCCACATAAAAAAAAATTCGTTTTGCAATCTCGAATCAAGAAAATGTAAGGTGCAATGTCAGTGTTGGGAATAATACCACTTAATAAAAATATCACTACCTAATAAAAAGAGACTGCTAAGGGACAAGGAATAACAAAGAATGAATGGTCGACGTTGCTTTAAATACTGGCAACCATTCACCTTTACGATACGGATCCAGCAGTGTAGGAGTGTGGCTTGAGGCCGCCGCTAGACAGTGCAAGAACCATTCAACTCTCCCAGCACGAAATGTTGGTCAGCCAGTCTGGACGGCTGCCATCAGGGAAACTGCACCACTCCCCGACTTGACCTACTTACGTTGCTTACCGCGTCCTCCCTCCAAGCCTCCAATGTCCCCGTCTCTCTCTCTCTCTCTCTCTCTCTCTCTCTCTCTCTCTCTCTCTCTCTCTCTCTCTCTCTGACAAGCCGGCTTCCACATATGGCGTATCAGGTGACAATGACAGAAAACGACGCCACCATACATGTGAAATGGTAAACTGGGCTACAGTGACGCTCACTCACATACGTACGCCAACTTTGTAAATGAAGAAATTTTATACCTAATTCATGGAAATGGTCAATTATTCACTTCATTCACATGTTTAGCAACAATGGTAGTTTGGGCAACGCAACCGAATGTGGTCTTTTTTGCAAATGCAGCGAATGCTCCAGACATTTTCACTAAGGTTGAGAAAAAAATCATCAACGACACGTCAGAATGTCAAGCATGAAGTATCGCTCAAAATCCTGTGAATATCACTAGGTTCAAAGTGACTTTAAGGCACCGATCACCATGTCGCCATGTAAAGCCAATGTATCGGAAAACAATGACATTTAAATAAAACAACAACACTATTTCTGTATGCAACATAAGTATTTTCAATTAACCCCTCTGTTAAAGTAAATATCAAGTGTTAGTTCGAAACGTATGTGAAAGTGATTATAATAAACGAACACACACACACAATTCTTTAACGAATTTACTCACTTTAAAACACTTTAAACACTTTAAACACTTTATTATGTTTGTCATTTTACAGTTTTTTTTTTTTTTTTTTTTTTTTTTATGTAGGAAGGATACTGGCCAAGGGCAACAAAAATCTAATAAAAAAAATGCCCACTGAAATGCCAGTCCCTAAAAGGGTCAAAGCAGTGGTCAAAAATTGGTGGATAAGTGTCTTGAAACCTCCCTCTTGAAGGAATTCAAGTCATAGGAAGGTGGAAATACAGAAGCAGGCAAGGAGTTCCAGAGTTTACCAGAGAAAGGGATGAATGATTGAGAATACTGGTTAACTCTTGCGTTAGAGAGGTGGACAGAATAGGAGTGAGAGAAAGAAGAAAGTCTTGTGCAGCGAGGCCGCGGAAGGAGGGGAGGCATGCAGTTAGCAAGATCAGAAGAGCAGTTAGCATGAAAATAGCAGTAGAAGACAGCTAGAGATGCAACATTGCGGCGGTGAGAGAGAGGCTGAAGACAGTCAGTTAGAGGAGAGGAGTTGATGAGACGAAAAGCTTTTGATTCCACCCTGTCTAGAACAGCAGTATGAGTGGAACCCCCCCAGACATGTGAAGCATACTCCATACATGGACGGATAAGGCCCTTGTACAGAGTTAGCAGCTGCGGGGGTGAGAAAAACTGGCGGAGACGTCTCAGAACACCTAACTTCATGGAAGCTGTTTTAGCTAGAGATGAGATGTGAAGTTTCCAGTTCAGATTATAAGTAAAGGACAGACCGAGGATGTTCAGTGTAGAAGAGGGGGATAGTTGAGTGTCATTGAAGAAGAGGGGATAGTTGTCTGGAAGATTGTGTCGAGTTGATAGATGGAGGAATTGAGTTTTTGAGGCATTGAACAATACCAAGTTTGCTCTGCCCCAATCAGAAATTTTAGAAAGATCAGAAGTCAGGCGTTCTGTGGCTTCCCTGCGTGATATGTTTACCTCCTGAAGGGTTGGACGTCTATGAAAAGACGTGGAAAAGTGCAGGGTGGTATCATCAGCATAGGAGTGGATAGGACAAGAAGTTTGTTTTAGAAGATCATTAATGAATAATAAGAAGAGAGTGGGTGACAGGACAGAACCCTGAGGAACACCACTGTTAATAGATTTAGGAGAAGAACAGTGACCGTCTACCACAGCAGCAATAGAACGGTCAGAAAGGAAACTTGAGATGAAGTTACAGAGAGAAGGATAGAAACCGTAGGAGGGTAGTTTGGAAATCAAAGCTTTGTGCCAGACTCTATCAAAGGCTTTTGATATGTCCAAGGCAACAGCAAAAGTTTCACCAAAGTCTCTAAAAGAGGATGACCAAGACTCAGTAAGGAAAGCCAGAAGATCACCAGTCGAGCGGCCTTGACGGAACCCATACTGGCGATCAGATAGAAGGTTGTGAAGTGATAGATGTTTAAGAATCTTCCTGTTGAGGATAGATTCAAAAACTTTAGATAAGCAGGAAATTAAAGCAATAGGACGGTAGTTTGAGGGATTAGAGCGGTCACCCTTTTTAGGAACAGGTTGAATGTAGGCAAACTTCCAGCAAGAAGGAAAGGTAGATGTTGACAGACAGAGCTGAAAGAGTTTGACTAGGCAAGGTGCAAGCACGGAGGCACAGTTTCGGAGAACAATAGGAGGGACCCCATCAGGTCCATAAGCCTTCTGAGGGTTTAGGCCAGCGAGGGCATGGAAAACATCATTACGAAGAATTTTAATACGAGGCATGAAGTAGTCAGAGGGTGGAGGAGAGGGAGGAACAAGCCCAGAATCGTCCAAGGTAGAGTTTTTAGCAAAGGTTTGAGCAAAGAGTTCAGCTTTAGAAATAGATGTGATAGCAGTGGTGCCATCTGGTTGAAGTAGAGGAGGGAAAGAAGAAGAAGCAAAGTTATTGGAGATATTTTTGGCTAGATGCCAGAAATCACGAGGGGAGTTAGATCTTGAAAGGTTTTGACATTTTTTGTTAATGAAGGAGTTTTTGGCTAGTTGGAGAACAGACTTGGCATGGTTCCGGGCAGAAATATAAAGTGCATGAGATTCTGGTGAAGGAAGGCTTAAGTACCTTTTGTGGGCCACCTCTCTATCATGTATAGCACGAGAACAAGCTGTGTTAAACCAAGGTTTAGAAGGTTTAGGACGAGAAAAAGAGTGAGGAATGTACGCCTCCATGCCAGACACTATCACCTCTGTTATGCGCTCAGCACACAAAGACGGGTCTCTGACACGGAAGCAGTAGTCATTCCAAGGAAAATCAGCAAAATACCGCCTCAGGTCCCCCCAACTAGCAGAGGCAAAACGCCAGAGGCACCTTCGCTTAGGGGGATCCTGAGGAGGGATTGGAGTGATAGGACAAGATAAAGATATGAGATTGTGATCGGAGGAGCCCAACGGAGAAGAAAGGGTGACAGCATAAGCAGAAGGATTAGAGGTCAGGAAAAGGTCAAGAATGTTGGGCGTATCTCCAAGACGGTCAGGAATACGAGTAGGGTGTTGCACCAATTGCTCTAGGTCATGGAGGATAGCAAAGTTGTAGGCTAGTTCACCAGGATGGTCAGTGAAGGGAGAGGAAAGCCAAAGCTGGTGGTGAACATTGAAGTCTCCAAGAATGGAGATCTCTGCAAAAGGGAAGAGGGTCAGAATGTGCTCCACTTTGGAAGTTAAGTAGTCAAAGAATTTCTTATAGTCAGAGAAGTTAGGAGAGAGGTATACAGCACAGATAAATTTAGTATGAGAATGACTCTGTAGTCGTAGCCAGATGGTGGAAAACTCGGAAGATTCAAGAGCGTGGGCACGAGAGCAGGTTAAGTCATTGCGCACATAAACGCAGCATCCAGCTTTGGATCGAAAATGAGGATAGAGAAAGTAGGAGGGAACAGAAAAGGGGCTACTGTCAGTTGCCTCAGACACCTGAGTTTCAGTGAGGAAAAGAAGATGAGGTTTAGAAGAGGAGAGGTGGTGTTCTACAGATTGAAAATTAGATCTTAGACCGCGAATGTTGCAGAAGTTAATGAAGAAAAAGTTGAGGGGGGTGTCAAGACACTTAGGGTCGTCGACGGAAAGGCAGTCCGACCTGGGGACATTTATGGTCCCCTCCCCAGATGGGGACTCCGAGGCTGGTGTAGGAGTCGCCATGATTTTAAAATTTTTGGAGTGAAGGGTGTGTGTGTTATTAGGTGCTTGTAGTTTTGTGTGGAGGAAGAGAGTTGTCTTTAGAGGGCAGGCTGTGACTACCCCCTTGTGTTGTGAGACACAAAGGGAAACGTTCAGTGAGGTCACAGCTGGGTTTAATGATAAGTTCACAGCACCCCCTGAACAGTGCTTTAGACCTCACTGGGAGTAATTATCGTTTCGGCAGGTGAACTTAATATAATTTTATAACAAACAAACAGCCCTTAGCAAGCAACTGCTTTATGGGCAGACAAAAAAAAAAAATTATATATATTTATATATTAGGACTAATTATAAAAGTAACTTGAAATAAAAAAAAAGAAAGAAGAAGAAGAACATTTAATCCTATATATTAGAGTAATAAAACACTTGTCCATATAATGAAGAATTATCCTTGAGTTTTTACCTTGTGCAATAACAGGAAATCTAAATTTGTACCTATAATAATGATAATATGGGTATATGAAAATATAAATAAGTTGCTAAGTCTAAAGGAACTCCTCATATGAAGCACAAATTACCTTTGTTAATACCTAATAATACTGATTTTGGAAGAAATTGCACAGAACAGAAGATTCTCTCTCTCTCTCTCTCTCTCTCTCTCTCTCTCTCTCTCTCTCTCTCTCTCTCTCTCTCTCTCTCTCTCTCTCTCTCTCTCTCTCTCTCTCTCGTGTCAAACTCTTAACGCATGATATAGGCAATATAGAAGTAACTTCCAGAATAGTTTCGAAAACTCCGGATGTGTGTGTGTGTGTGTGTGTGTGTGTGTGTGTGTGAAAAAATTATTTGAATTTGGGTGTGAATATATTATTATTATTAATTATTATTATTATTATTATAATTATTCATTGGTCTGCTGTTTGTTCCACTCCGAAGTGCCTCACTCCAGTTAATTTTCTTTGCTATAAATCCCTTTTTTTCAAATTTTAATTGACATGCTGTTATCTAAATGTTCGATTTTTTTTTTCTGAGCACCAGGAAATAATTATAGGTAGCAGGGTTTCCTTTTAAGCACTGACCGATATATATTCACACCCAAATTCATATTTTTTTTTTTCACACACACACACACACACACACACACACACACACACACACACACACACACGCACACACACACACACACAACAACAACATATCATACAACCATAGATTATTTTATAGGTTCACCAGAGGTAATGCAGTTTGTAGAAGAATTTGATTTTGATCCAATGATAATAGATGTCTATATTAAACACAAATATCCGAGTCTAAGGAAAGTGTAAAGCCCGGCAAATGGGATGCTGAGAAAAAGAGTGAGTATGTGAGTCATGCTGCAAGAAGATGAGGTACATGAGATGATGTTATATCCATGGATGATATTAACCATGAATTAAAACAAATATTAATTGAGTCTGCACTTAAAATTTTCCCTCAACTAAGAGAAAAGTTACATTAAAAGATCCAACAATGCATAATTAGTAGGGCATGATAGGCAGTGCTGGAGATCAAGACAAGAATATCGTAAGGCTAGGCACAAATATCATATGCACAAGAGCTATTCGGATATTTCCATAACTAGGGAGATAGTGAAGCAGGAGATAGATAGGCTAAAAAAGTTCAAGTCACCAGGACCTGATGAAATATATCCCAGAGTACTGAAGGAATGTAAAAAGATTATTAGTGAGCCGTTAGTTTCTGTCTTTAGGAAATCACTGGAGTCGGGTGAGGTACCAGTAATGTGGAGGCAGGCTAATGTAGTACCCATCTTTAAGAAAGGGGATAAAACTTTAGCGTCTAATTATAGACCTGTCAGCTTAACTTCTGTTGTAGGTAAAATGTTAGAGTCAATAATAGCCAGGAACATTAGGGAACATTTAGACAAACATAACTTGATAAATCAGTCACAGCATGGCTTCACGAAGGGGAAGTCTTGCCTGACAAACTTGTTAAGTTTTTACAGTAAGGTGTACGAGGCAGTAGATAATGGTGATAGTTATGATATCTTATATCTGGACTTTAGTAAAGCATTCGACAAGGTGCCCCATCAAAGGCTCCTGAGAAAGGTTAGGGCGCACGGGATAGATGGGAAGGTGTTAGGTTGCATAGGGTCATGGCTTGGTAACAGGCGACAGAGAGTGGTAATAAACGGCTCGAAATCCGAGTGGGGTCATGTCATTAGTGGGGTGCCACAGGGATCAGTATTAGGGCCATTATTATTTCTAATATATATCAATGACTTGGATAGTGGAATTAGTAGCGATGTTAGTAAATTTGCGGATGACACAAAGATAGGTAGATTAATTAGGTCAGAAGCGGATGCCATCGCCTTGCAGACAGACTTAGATAGAATGAATGAATGGACGGATAGATGGCAAATGCAATTTAATATCAATAAATGCAAAGTGCTTAGCGTAGGTAGAGGAAACCCACACAATAGGTACACATTAAACACCCAAACTCTGGTAGGTACAGGGTACGAGAAAGATTTAGGAGTTATAGTTAGCTCTGAACTCCGTCTAGGGAAACAATGCATAGAAGCCAGAAACAAGGCAAATAGGGTACTAGGATTCATTTTTAGGAGTGTTAAAAGTAGGAGGACGGAAGTAATATTAAAGTTATACTTGGCGCTGGTCAGACCTCATCTAGACTACGCGGTGCAGTTCTGGTCCCCACATTACAGGAAAGATATAGGTCTATTAGAATCAGTACAGAGGAGAATGACTAAAAGGATACAGGGGATGAGGAGTATTCCTTACGAAGCGAGGTTGAAGCGGTTAAATTTACATTCTCTAGAGAGACGTAGGTTAAGAGGGGACCTGATAGAAGTCTTTAAGTGGTATAAGGGTTATAACAAGGGAGATGTAAGCAAAATTCTTAGGATCAGCAACCAGGGTAGAACAAGAAATAACGGGTTCAAGCTTGAAAAATTTAGGTTTAGGAAGGAGATAGGAAAAAATTGGTTCTCAAATAGAGTGGTAGATGAGTGGAACGGACTCAGTAATCATGTAGTTAGTGCTAGGACACTAGAGAGCTTTAAGAGAAGATTAGACAAGTTTATGGATGGGGATAACAGATGGAAATAGGTAGGTGTGTTTCATACAGGGACTGCCACGTGTAAGCCTGGTCGCTTCTTGCAGCTTCCCTTATTTCTTATGTTCTTATGTTCTTAAGAGCTCTGCTAACTTTAGTACTATGACTGAGAAAAGTAAAACATATAAAGGAAATTTAAAGAGAGTGAAAAGTAAGAAGCAAACCATTTTAATTAAAAAACTTAGAAACAATAAAGGTAATAATCCTAAAGAATACTGGAAGATTATAAATGATCAGAAGAGAAATTGCCATATCCCTGTACAACTAAATGATTTCTATGAACATTTTCGACACCTTGCTGATCGCTGTACTGAAGCTGATGTAGGTACTCTAAATAACCCTGACAACACAAACATTGACCCTTCTCCAATACTTAATGACCCCAGGAAGAGCTAATGAAAAATACAAAGAAATAAAAAATGCTAAATCTCCAGGAACTGACACGGTATTGAATGAGTATATAAAAATACACAATATAGTGTGCCCTCTATATATAAGCCTCTTTAATAAAATACTTGACACAGTTGTTATACCAACTGAATGGTTAGTTGGTAAAATATTTCCACTGTATAAGAATAAGGGTGACATGGAGGATGTTAACAACTACTAAAGAGGGATCACCTTGCTTAGCTGTATGGGAAAACTGTTCACTTCCATACTGAATGAAAGGTCGAGTAATTTTCTCAAACACGCTAGACTATCAAAAAACTTTTGGTATATCTAAGAAAACAACAGTCATGATATTCCTTTTAAGGTAAACATCAACTTAAACGAAAAAAAATAAATAAAAATAAAAATAAAACTTCCCCCCAAAAAATGAAGAAACGAAGAAACAAACAAATAACCAAGAAACATGTCTTCCTGTTCTTGTTTATATGCTTATAATTGTAAATACGTTCCCAACTAAATACTCACACACCCACATGTTCAGATCCATCTTTGGGTAGCAATTGTTATTTTCTATTTACTTATGGCAAGAAAACCTGGAAAAACACGGATATTTATTTCTAACTTTGCTTTTGTGGCCAGGATAATGATATTTATGAAATTTACCTATTCCCATTGGGAAAAAGTGACGAATTTGAACTCTCATTTGCACAAAGTAGAAACAAAACAACTTATGATACAAAAGTAGCATTTATTTATTCTAACAGTACACAAGTCAGGCAATAAAACATTAGAAATGGAAAGTTTTTCGCGATCCTTAGTAGCGGCGTTGAAAGTCCAGTATATCCTGATGGAAGCGCTCGCCTTGCTCCTCGTACTCCACCACTTCGTTCCCTTAAATTTATCAAGATGCGCTTCAAGGATATGAATTTTGAGGGACCTCTTGCAACCCATCTTGCCATAGCTTCTAACCAAGGTGTCAACAAGCTCCACATAGTTTTCGGTTTTGTGATTCCCCAAGAACCCAAAAAACACTGCGACAAAGCTGTTCCACGCTGCTTCTCCGTTTTAGTGAGCTTCTTAGGGAACTCCTTGCACTCCATGACCTTCCTTATTTACGGACCGATGAAGACACCGGCATCCACTTTTGCCGTAGACAGCTCAGGGAAGAAATTTTGGAGACACTTGAAAGCTGCAGACTCCATATTTAGAGTTATGACGATGTTTCATTTTAAGTGCAGTGAAGGAAACAGTAACTTTCTGGGGTCCAACAATGGCTCCCATTTGACGTTGTTCTTCCCAACACCAAACTCGGTACGCTGTGGCCAGTCCCTCTTGTGGTAGCATGCCACGGTATCCCTGCTGTTCCAAAGGCAAAGATAACAAAGAAACTTGGTATAGCCGCCTTGGAGACCCATCAGAAAGGCTATAATTTTTATGTATCCGATAACCTCCCAACCGTACTCTTCATATCTCAAGGCATCTACCAAGATCTTGACATTATTGTATTCCTCTTTGACCTGGACAGAAAGTGCTAAAGGAAGAGATGGATACATGTCCCGGTTATGAAGCAGCATTGCTTTCAGGCTCCTGCACGAGCTGTCGATGAAGAGGCACCACTCGTTCGGGTCACAGTCGATTCCAATTGCCTCAAACAGACCAGTCACATTGTGACAGTAAAAAAAAAAAAAAAATAATAATAATAATAATAATAACAATAATAAAAAAAAAAAAAAACTTGGAAAATGCTGATGACGCTTTCTCTGACCTGATATTTTCACACTTTCATCTAACAAATTCTACTGTTTGAGTCTTGGCGTCAAAAGCTCGGCATTGGACTTTGTAAGACCAAAATCTCCGATCAGGTCGTTGGTATCATTTTGGTTGGGGTAGTACCTAAGGTACATGCGTTACTGAGTAGTACCTAAGGTACTACTCAGTAACGCCTCTGAAATCTGGATCAATGACTTCATCTTCTGAAATGTTTTTCCTTTCTAAAAACTGCTGCTCTTTCTTTGGAGGAGTGGGTACGGGGAGGTCAGAGCAGTGTGGCACTGGCGCAATGGATGACATAAGGTCTGGATATATGATAGCAGGTTTTTAAAATAGTTTTAAAATATCTTTCTAGATAAAAAAAAAAAAGTCTAAAGGGAATAATTGTAATTTTCTTTGATTTCTAAGTAAAAAAAAATTAGGAAATAACATTTATTGACCAAAGACAAAAAAGTTAAAATTTTGTTACATGGTGTTATCATTTAATTTGACCTTTTATTATGACATTGGCGAATCACAAAAAAAAAAAAAAAAATCGATTAAGAAAATAATGGAAATCAATCATCTGCAACTGATGGAGCAAACACATTTCACCCGTATACCTAATGATACATCGAAAACCGGATTTTACTAATGGTGTGTCGCTATATCTTCGCCTGTCTCGTCACAGGATCACTCTTCAAATGTAGTCTTTATTTATTTATTTATTTATTTTATTTATTTATTTATCTTTTTTTTTTTTTTTAAGGTTTGGCACAAGGCGAATATTATGGGCTAAAAGTGACTGAGGGTCGCCTTACTGAGATACAAGGGCTACAAATATTGCAGCTTTAAGACGCCTCCAGTGCTTCATTTGTGTTTGGCGGTCTCACTCTCGCCGCCAGTAGTCCTCTTCCTGCCTATGGTCCCCTGCTATTAGTGCTCCTCTTTTCCCTAAAAACAGCACTTTAACATCGAAAACATGTCAAAGATTATCATCAACTTGAGTGACCCTCGTGTTAAGGGCAAGACAAAGGCGACCATCCACATTTACGTATTTTGAGTATCTTGAGATGACTAACCGAAGGTGACAAACATTGTACATTATGGTGACGTCTTCGTAAGACGAGAGAGACTAATTTGCTAGAATGAAAAAAATCGCCCTCCTGGAGTTAATCTAATAATGTGAATTGTCTCAAGATTTTCAGATGATGATGACAAACATTTTTATTAAACTTGATAACACTAGATTGGCGTTGTTGTTGCTTATACTGTTGTTGTTGATGTTGCTGTTGTTGCTGTTGCTGCTGCTGTTGGTATTGTTCCTGTTGCTGCTGTTGCAAATGTTTTTCGGTGTGAAATGAGTTTGGCTTTGAAATATGTCAGCTTAATGAGATACGAGGATAAGATCTGAAGCTTAAATACCATTAAAAATAGCGAGTTGGATCAATCACCCAGTAAATTTATGGGAGGACTGGAATAAAACCAGGTTTTAATTAGCAATATAAAAAATCAATCAATCAATCAATCAAAACAAAAACTCGAGTCAATCACCACTACATACACTACCTCACTTCAGCGTTGTTTCAACGCACCACGTTCGTGTGTGATGATGTAACTTTTATACTTGCAACATCTCAATTTTTCATGACCTGTCTTTCATTAGACCTCGCACACTTATCTTTCATCCTGCATACTTTCTTCTTTAACTCAAACATTTACGTTGTAATTGATTCTCGGTGTCACAGTTGCCTTAAGTCACTCGATCCTCGACCTGACCTTTTTCGCTGATGCGTGTTATGGTTAATTTCACCCACGCTGGAATCTACATGCCTGCAGGTCAAGTTTAATTTTCTCCGCACCCGCGTCTGCACGTCATCACACATTCATCATTAGTGGTATGGCGAAGTATTATGAGAACGTGATGGATTATTTTGAACTCACTGATGGAGGATGGGATGGTGCCTTTTGTGTGATGGAAAGCTCGAGTTCTGTCAGCCGGTGGATTGAGGTCTTTTGCCAGGTTTATCATAAAGGAAGTTTTTTTTTTTTTTTTAGAATACCGTCTCAAATATACTGTCATGCAATTCGAGTGTTTCAGAATAATAATTGTTATTAACCTGATACCACGACAGACACTGAAGGTTTCAGGAAGGAAGCGTTCTTTTGTGGTATTGGTCTTGATCAGAAATGACATGCAAATCTCAGCAAATTCGAGGCCGTTATTATGCAGCGGGTGAAGAAAACTATTAAAGTGGACTAGGAAATAACATCATGCATAGCAAGGAGATGGCCGGATTGTGCTTCCATGTTTGGGTCCAGTTGATAGAGAACGGCTCTACGTGGATTGCACTCTAGTTAGTAATTAAACGCGAAATACTTTGATGTGTGTGTGTGTGTGTGTGTGTGTGTGTGTGTGTGTGTGTGTGTGTGTGTGTGTGTGTGTGTGTGTGTGTGTGTGTGTGTGTGTGTGTGTGTGTGTGTGTGTGTGTGTGTGAAAAAATAATAATAAAAAAATAAATAGATAAAAAAATAAATAAATAAATAAAAAATAATAATAAATAATAAATAATAAATAATAATAATGGTCAGGCCACCCATGTGTATTATTCTATTCAGAGTTTGTTTCTCATAGCAGCGAGTCACAATTTTCGACTTACACCACGTATGTATCTAATCATTGCTAGGTGAACAGGGGCTACATTGCAAAGAAGTCCGCCCAAAGACCCGGGATTCAAACCCGGGCCCTCCCAGTTGTGAATCAGGTGCGCTAACCACTGCGCTGCCAGGTCGTGTGTGTGTGTGTGTGTGTGTGTGAGTTCCCCTTTTAACGTGGTTCCACTTCACGTGTCAGTCAGGAGAGTGAGTGTGACAGGCCGCGGTGAGTTTATTGAAAGGAAAGCTGACATGGGAGAGTTTTAAGGAAAGCTTGCGT
>NC_087164.1:7879922-7894922 GCF_035594125.1 Scylla paramamosain | reverse complement strand
GGACCTGGTGGGAAAGTGGAGTTTTTGGATGGGAAAAGCTAAAATACGACCAAATACCCGCCTCCTATTACCCCAATTATAAGTAGAGAGGTGCCAGCTGCCGTCACTACCACCTCTGCTCATGCCAATTTTCCTCTCACAAAGATTTAAAACTTTCCATTTTGAAGATTTCATTTTACTTGATTATAATAAAAAATATTAAGCTACTCTTCAGTGCTGTAATATGTTTAAGTATAAAAAAAATTGGCAAATTGATCCCGTGTTTTCTGGTCCGCGGCGTCACCACAGTAGCCAAACACGCACATTTTTCTCTACACACTATGTTCAGGTACCGCACACTTATCCCTATACAAGTGATATCTACTAAACATACCTGATAAGTTAGGAACTTCGGTTGGGCTTAGGCTGTCCTTATCCCACTTGACCACACAACAGGCTTGGGGAAGGCACGCAATGCAACACCCGTGGGCACCACAAAGTAGACACAACTCTACTAACCAGAAACGGCGCATCGCTTCGGTTCATTGTTTCGAAGCGGTTCGGTTCTTGAATGATACTTGAAGGCTGGACAGCTTGTATAATGTAACTATCATATGCAAGAAGAAAGAAGCAGGAAAGATGGCATGTATAAATATGTATAGACGTCCATAATGCAGGTATGTATGTTGCCATATCTTAGGAAATTAGTTGCAATCAATATGCATAGGCTAGCAACAGGTAGATCGTCACAAATATTTCAGGCATCTAGTAAGAAAAAAAAATAGCAAAAAAGTTACGAGCCACACACTCACACACACACACACACAAACACACACACATACACGCGTTATGAGGGACCGATGACGCCATACATACATCACAACCATTCAAGAATAGATAAACTAAACACGTCATTGAAACGTGATGAAAGGATCGTGCCTTACTACACTCTGACTAGGCGCTAGGCCACTCTCATGGTTAAGGTAATTAATAAATTATCAGTATATATATATATATATATATATATATATATATATATATATATATATATATATATATATATATATATATATATATATATATATATATATATATATATATTACTTTTTAATAAATGAAATAAATACACAACTGTCATTAATATACACATTATTATGCCACAAAAAAAAAAAATCTTGCTGCAGGATGATCAGAATAATGAGGCAATCCATACAAAACAATAAAACAAAGATCACCCAACCCTCAATATCAATCGTTAAAATGTGTGGAACAGAACCGCATCCAACATCTGTGTGTGTGTGTGTGTGTGTGTGTGTGAGAGAGAGAGAGAGAGAGAGAGAGAGAGAGAGAGAGAGAGAGAGAGAGAGAGAGAGAGAGAGAGAGAGAGAGAATAATTATTAGGTCAGAAAAGTTACGCGTTCACTTGAAGAATCCAGGAAGTTCATTGTAAGCCAAGCTGTATGTTGTTTCTTTCATCCCCCCCGTTACCACGATGATCCGCCGCCACCAGTGCTCCTCGGAGGCCTCGTCTAGCAAATTAGCATATTCATGATGTTTTGGGATCTGGGAGAGGAAGATGTTACCTGTAAAAGAGCCAGAGGAAGGAAGGGTAAAGTGGGAAATGGGTCAGACGCCACAGGGAATGGGATAAATGTATCGATGAAGGAAAAGACGTAAAAAAAAAAAAAAGGGAGAGTAACAGTGGACAGCACTTGCAGTAAAAGTAGTCTTCTCCTGTCATCCTATGAATGACAACTACAATCATCAAGGAAACGTATTAATTAAAGATAAACATAGAAAATTGTTAATACAGCACTATCCTCCTCCAAGGATGCTGTTAAACAAAACTGAATGATTATGAACTGCGTATTTTGTTTCTTTTCTTTTATGGTCATATGTCTCACTGTTTTATATATATATATATATATATATATATATATATATATATATATATATATATATATATATATATATATATATATATATATATATATATATATATATATATATGACGACACTGATATTTTCTTCTCCCTGACATGCAAAATAAAATATTCGATAACGATATATGTATTTTGATATTACAAATACGCATAGCGTAATTCTGCATAAGATTGAGTTATATCTCATCCATAATTATGTACCATATATAGTTATATTCAATTCATAGTTCTTAAGAGATTTAGCTCTCATTTATGTAAAATTCTACATAATAACCGAGGAAAAGATTTTTTTTTTTTTTTTTTACCGCCGGCAGATCTAAACATGAAACTTGAATAGGAATCTCGAACAATTAAGTGTGAGAGGATTAAAATATACATTGTAACTAATTAATAGCGTCTGTCTGACTGTGTCACAGGGGTCGTTATGTGGGTAGTTCAGTGGCGATGGCAAGGAAAACGTCAGTGAGCGTGTCGGAAAGGTGTGTATACGTAGAGTGTTCCCACTCTACGTATACACACCGTAGAGTGTTCCCACTCTACGTATACACACCTTCAAAAAAGTACTGTTACAGTTGGGCCCAATGAGTTTCAGACTGAACAACCCGGTAGTCTCGACAGGGTTGGTAAGCGTGTTCGACGAATGTGCCGCCTGTGTTTCATGAAGCGTTACTATGGCAGCTCAAATCCTATTGCTTCATTTACGAGAGCCGCTCACTCTGTTCAGGCATGCACAAGTGCTCTAAACACACGCAGGGATACCAACATGAGTATCCTGTTATCAATGGATCCGTTTTTGGTGCCAGTTTGTGTTGTGCTAAATGTGTAATGATGCTTTTTTTTTTCATTGTATGTACTACAAAAGTACGATAAATTCCACAGATCAACGTCTGCCTACGGATGTGTGACACAGGCTAGCCTTGTGTTTCTTATTCAGGATATCACCATTATTCTTTATATTTCTATAAGGTATGGTGCTATTCCTACGTTTCCTCAGTACCTGTCTAATTTATTCAAATATATATATATATATATATATATATATATATATATATATATATATATATATATATATATATATATATATATATATATATATATATATATATATATATATATATATATATATATATATATATATATATATATTTTTTTTTTTTTTTCTCTCTTATGGAAGCATGGCCTTCCATTTGGTATCATATTGTGCGTACTGGAGCCATAATTCACATTCTGCGTATAATATGACTCTAGATAACGCTCTATTATTATAGTATTATTACATATAATGCATCTAGGTCAGTTTTCAAAATCTACAAGACAAAGTATTCAGACAGTGTGGACAGCCTCTTTCTCATCGCCGCAGTGTTGCATCTCTTGCTATCTTCTACTGTTATTTCTATGCTAACTGCTCTTCTAATCTTGCTAACTGCCTGCCTTCACTCCTCCCGCGGTCTTGTTGCACAAGATTTTCTTCTTTCTCCCATCCCCTATGCTGTCCACCTCTCCAAAGTAAGAGTTAACCAGTATTTTCAGTCATTCATCCCTTTCTCTGGTAGACTCTAGAACTCCCTGCCGGATTCTGTATTTCCGCCTTCCTATGACTTGAACTCCTTCAAGAGAGAGGTTTCAAGACACATCCTTCAATTGTTGGCTACTGACTACCGCTTTGGACCCTATACGGAGACCGTTATTTATTTATTTATTTATTTATTTTTATGTAGGAGGGGCACCGGCCAAGAGCAACAAAAAACTAGTAAAAAAAAAAAAGCCCAATGAGATACGGTACCCGAATAGGGTGCGGAGCGGTAGTCAAAAATTGAAGGATAAGTGTCTTGAAACCTCCCTCTTGAAGGAATTTAAGTCATAGGAAAGTGGAAATATAGAAGCAGGCAGGGAAATCCAGAGTTTACTAGAGAAAGGGATGAATGAGTGAGAATACTGGTTAATTCTTGCATTAGAAAGGTGGACAGAAGAGGTTCTTTAAAAAATAGCAGCAAGGAGTAACAGTTTGTTAGGTACGTGTTATTAAAAGAAAAAATATAAATAAAAACTAATTGATAAAAAAAAAGTAAAAAATCAGCCGCCAAAGACATTTTCCAAGGTGGTAATGATTAACAACTGATTAAGCAACTACAACAAAAAGATTAGGAGGTGGAGAGGCAAAATTAGTTCAGAAGCTTTATCACATGTCATATTTATCATTAAATATGACAAATCATAAAGATTCTGAACTAATTTGTTTAAAATAAAAAATAAATAATAATAAATAAATAATGTTCTCAGTGAGCGAACAGAATTCCCTCCATTTTCATTCTGGCAGGGACGCTTTATAGCAGAGGAGGAGCAGACATTTCAGCAGCGCCATCTTATGCCCGGCAACGACGCGAGCGTCACAGCTTGGAGGCTTGATCTAACCACTTATCACTCACAGACTACAGGAGTAAAAGTTTATCAGTGAAATTTGAACGAACAGCAAAAATGGAGTTTCACACAAGAAAGGCTACTGATAAAATTAGTACCTTTGGAAAAGAAATGTCTGGAAAAAGAGACTCTTGAGTTATGTGTTATGAAAAAGAAAAAAAAATTAAGGTGATTTTCTGCATCACTTAAATAAATAAAAAGTAATAATAATAAAGCACTTCCATTTGTATGTGTGGATATATATATATATATATATATATATATATATATATATATATATATATATATATATATATATATATATATATATATATATATATATATATATATATATATATATATATATATTATTTTTTTTTTTATTAATTTATTTATTTATTATTTTTTTATTACCACGGTCTTGATCACTAAATGTGACAGTGACTGATTTATGTGTGAGGCTAAAACTTGACACAGATCACTTACTACATTCCTATGTGAAAGGAGAGAGAGAGAGAGAGAGAGAGAGAGAGAGAGAGAGAGAGAGAGAGAGAGAGAGAGAGAGAGAGAGAGAGAGAGAGAGAGAAAGGTATTACAGGAAAGTGTGCCTGCTTTAAGGAACGGTGAAAAGTAGGATGGTGTGTGTGTGTGTGTGTGTGTGTGTGTGTGTGTGTGTGTGTGTGTTCCGGGACGAAGGGTGGAAATGGGTGTGTGTGAACCGTAAGGAACAACAATGGAGAGAGACACGCTGACGAAGGGTGAGAGGGGCAGCTCAGAGGGTATGCACAGGAATGACGGAAATCCACGAGAACTGGTGGAGGAAGAGAAGGGGATTGATTGTCAAGGAATGATGGGAAAGTGAAAGAGCATGAGGTAAGAGACAAACAAATTCGTTCATACAGTCTGTCCCAGTATCTTTTTCTGTCACGTGGTTAACACCAACCAGAGAAGAAGTTGTGAGGGAAGGATAAAGGGAAACAAAATTACTTAAAGGAAAGAAAAAATCGGAAAAGAATGAAGATGTAGAGAGAGAGAGAGAGAGAGAGAGAGAGAGAGAGAGAGAGAGAGAGAGAGAGAGAGAGAGAGAGAGAGAGAGAGAGAGAGAGAGAGAGTATTTAGAAGAAAAAGAAAGGTATGAAAATAAGAGTGGAGGAAGGAAGGAGAAAGAGGAGTAGAGGAAAAATTAACAGAAAGAAGAATAAATGTAGCAGAAAAAAATTAGTATAAGGAATTTTTAAGAGAAAACTTTAGAAAAACAAAAGAAGAAAGGTCAATAAAGACAGGGCATCAGGGAATTATGAAACTTCATCGTTAATTATTCTTTCAGCTTCTTTTCATTAGTTAACTTATTGCGGTCTTTTATCCTTTTTTTCTCTCCTCCCTCATTTCTCTCGTGTGACTTTGTTCTCAGAGTGCATTCAGCGAACAATGATGATGATAGAGGTAGAAGGACAGGAAATGGGTGATAATTTGCTTGCGCTCTATCTTTTTCAAAGTCTGCACAACGAGGAAGTTTATCGTCATGGCCTTTACTTGTTGAGATAAAACAATTACAATAAGTGAGTGCAGTAATAAATCACTGTAGATGTTGCTTTGAAGTTAATAACAAGAGTGAAAAGGGAAGAAAAGGACGAAATAATGTATTTTCTTTTATACAGTGATATAACGTATAAGTCCACAAGACTACCCTTAACGGCAAATTAAAAAATATGTTTCAAGATGGAACCACATGCTTAAATGGACGAATTTCAGTTCATGAGAGAGAGAGAGAGAGAGAGAGAGAGAGAGAGAGAGAGAGAGAGAGAGAGAGAGAGAGAGAGAGAGAGAGAGAGCAAAAAATAGTAGGTATACAGGGTGTCCCGGGAGGAAAGTCACATTCTCAGGTATGAGAGATAAAGTCGTTTTAAGTTGAAAATATCCTATGGTCAGATGCTTTTATCGCCATGGTATAAAAGTTATCGGACATTTTAATATGAACACGCTAAGAATTGGCAAGGGAGGAGGGTAAGAGAAGCCGACAAATGGCAGGGGTTGGCATCATGAGAATGTTACTTGATAACAAGGTTTTCATAAACAAAGATATTAGTGAATTCAAGAACGCAGTTCTAGAACGCAGTTCTAGTAATTAACAGCTAAAATATAACGAGCGTCATATGGCAACAACGATCATCTGAACGTTCCGAGATGGCCGTGTGAAGCCACTTGCCGTGCTTTCTTATTTAAATATCCTGTAATTTTTAAACGATGGGTTCAAAAGCTTTTACCATAGAATATTTCCGACTTAGAATGACTCGATCTTTCATTTCTTAGATTACATACGACTTTTCTCCCGGGACATCCTGCGTATCAATCGTGTCATGAAAAGAACGTAATTATCGTCACCAAACAAAATGGTGAGTAAGGAATGTATTAGCATAACGATGTTAGTGTAGCCCAGGCTGTTACTAATGAATAAACTACGTTCTGTAGTTCCTAAACTGGATATTCCTTTTTATGCTGTGGGCATGGAAAAAGGTAAACAACACAAGCTGAGTCAGAGAGAGAGAGAGAGAGAGAGAGAGAGAGAGAGAGAGAGAGAGAGTGGGGGTGGGGTAGGGTAGGAATAACACTGTCTTTCCAGACTCTGCTGTTCCTGAATACTGAATACAGTCGAGTAAAGAAACATATTCGAGGTGACGCCCCGGTGGTGGTGGTGCCGCTAAATGTATAAAAAGAGGCAGGAAAGCGATGGCTCACGTAGCTAAGAAGACTCAGCTTTAATTCTCGATTTCACGGGGAACTCCCCCTCTAAAAGTCTCTCAACTACTTCAAAGAAGGGAATGAAAAAGCGGAGGCTTTTTCAAGTTTACCAATCTAGGTGGTCGGAAAATAGGAGGCATTGGATAACTGTAGTATTAGGATAATGAGTTACCTTGGCGCCAGGATGTGTATCAAGTATTGCGTGGTGGGTCTCAAGAGGTGGTGCAAACAGATAAACAATACACAAACAATATTAATGTGTGTATCAAAATCTCAAAATTTCCATCACCAGACCACCAGTTTAAAAAAAAAAAAAAAAAGCAGAAACATTTGTAATTGATGACCCAAAAGACTGAGTATGTAGTTTCTAATGATAAATGAAAAAAAAAAAAAAAAAACTCTTCCTGTGGCCAAGTGCGAAAAGAGGAAGGCAACCACTGGTGGCTATTCTGTAGTAACTCCCTGTACCAGTTACCGAGTTCCCTCCAGCTTAAGAAATCTGTCAGACTAAGTTAGGTTGAGTTTCCAGCAAATGCTAGTTGTATGTGCCCGTGCTCACACACACACACACACACACACACCATAAGTAAACGTCTCTCTCTAACCACTTGTCAAAGGAATTGATATGCAATATGACCATAGTATGTTACAATACATTTAAATAATTTAATTCCTTATTAGAGAATACTATAACTACCGTGTCACCTCAGCCATGTACTATACTTGCCTCCTATCTTTATGTACCTTTTATTTCAATAATTTATTAAAAGAGTATCATATTATCTGTAACACACCTCACTCTGACACTTGATTTAAGGCATCCCAAGAGCGTCCGGACGAGAGCAGCAGTGTGACAGCCGTGAGTTGTGTGTACAAAAATCTTATCTCGAAAGATTCACGCCCGTACGTTTGATTATCTATTAAAACAAGACACTCGGTCATTAAAACGCTTTACTTTAATTAAAGCATCGATTAACAAGTGGTAGTGTGAAGTGTGTGTGTGTGTGTGTGTGTGTGTGTGTGTGTGTGTGTGTGTGCCAGCTCTCAGGTGTAACACGTCACTTTAATTAGCCCGTAACCCCCAGCTGAGTAACTTCAAAATATAAATATTGTCGTACATAATATTGAAAAAAAAATTTATATATATATATATATATATATATATATATATATATATATATATATATATATATATATATATATATATATATATATATATATATATATATATATATATATATATATATATATATATATATATATATATATATATATATGTAATTCCTGAGTATACATACATAAGACACAGCCTCAAGGGTGGCAATCTGTTGTTTTCCATTAGAATATTTGTTTTCCAGATGTTGTTATTTTATCTTACAGCAAGGCATGGAGTATGCTATCCCTGACATTTTAAATGTCTCGCGCGGTGTTTAAAGGGCTAGGACCATGCACAAAGATCGCCTATCATCCCGCGAAGGATTTAAATATCACATATCTACACTTTTCTACAGTCATCATTATGGTTGAAATAAAAAAAAAATAAAAATACATATATATATATATATATATATATATATATATATATATATATATATATATATATATATATATATATATATATATATATATATATATATATATATATATATATATATATATATATATATATATATATATATATATATATATATATATATATATATATATATATATATATATATATATATATATATATATATATATATAAAAAGTTAATAGTTAATGGTGTTATGTGATGGAAAGAAGCTAAAAGTAAATAAATGCTGCTAATACATAAGTATTGATGTATTTTCTGGATGATATCCGAAGATGTGTTCAGATAACTTTAAAAGTCAGAAACCAGAACAGGCTAATAGGTTTCTTTGGTCCATTTATTCCCATGGACATATTCATGAAGCAGAACTCATGGAAACAACGGTGTACCCTATGGTGCGAGAGGGAGGAGGGAGACAGGTTTTCAGGGTTTGGACAAAGGGCACTCTGGGTATAAAGGAACAAGTGTGTGTATCAGTGGAAAAGCTTGAAGCGGTTGTTGCGCCATTTGTTTGTATACGTGAGGATGTGATTGTCAGGTCGAGAAAGAAAATAAATGTGCTGGAAATCAAATGTTTACCTACAGTTATTGGTATGAAATAGTCCCCTCAAGTGAAAAACAATAAGAGTAGACTCATGTGTGGAATAGCAGGTCGGTTTTGTTGGAAAGTTTAGGTCAGATTAAACAGGTGTTTAAAACAGTGTGGTGGTACGAGAAAAAAAAAAAAAAAGAGAGAGAGAGAGAGAGTGTGGCCCGCAAAGAAAATAATTAAAGCAATTTATAAGTTCAAGGTTAAATAAATAAATAAATAAATAAATAAATATATATATATATATATATATATATATATATATATATATATATATATATATATATATATATATATATATATATATATATATATATATATATATATATATATATATATATATATATATATATATATATATATATATATATATATATATATATATATATATATATATATATATATATATATATATATATATATATATATATATATATATATATGTGTGTGTGTGTGTGTGTGTGTGTGTGTGTGTGTGTGTGTGTGTATGTGTGTGTGTGTGTGTGTGTGTGTGTGTGTGTGTGTGTGTGTAATAATAACAGGAGTCGATGAGTAAATTTACGACCATACTAACCGTGACATCAACGATGAAAATATTACAAGGAATAAATGAATGGAGGAAGACTATCTAGAACACTAAGTGGGCCTCTTTTTTTATATACATTTTGTTTTGTTGCTGTTGTTGTCTTTGGTCAGTATCCCTCTTAAAAAAAATGAATAAATAAAATAAATCAACAAATAAATAAATAAATAAAAATTACAAACTCAAACACAATAATGCTAACGTCCACAAACAACAACTGCTAGATAGTGTACTTACTGAACAACGCATCCTGGCATTCAGCATCACCATACCGACCCATGATATTCATATTACATTCCTATCACTAACTGTATGCGCTGCAATGCGCTAGAGCAGCACATTACCAAAAAATATATTTGAAAAAGAGATATTCCGAGTGCGAAAAGCAGTGCCAAGAAAGTAATAAGAAATGTGTAAAAATATTGTGGTGGGGACCACAGTATCCTCGCAGTGGAAAAAAAAAAAGCTGAGAGAGAGAGAGAGAGAGAGAGAGAGAGAGAGAGAGAGAGAGAGAGAGAGAGAGAGAGAGAGAGAGTCCACTACCACATACGCCAACATCACATGCACTTCCAACCAGATCGCTACCCTCTTTACGCACAATCTACCACACAACAAATTACCAGAGGAAACGCTAAAAATACAGACATATCCTGCACGCACATTATAAAAATGCCGGAAACCAGGAATATCCAAAGAAGTACTCAACACAACTCTAAAATTAAATGGTCTACCTGAAATGAAGATTTCTGACTCACCTAAGTAAAGTATAATCCTAGAACAAACTTCCTATGAAGTAAGGAGGAGGCAGTGGGTACCTGCCGAAACGATAATCACTCCCAGTGAGGTCTAAAGCACTGGATCAGAGGGTGCTTATCATTAAACCCAGTTGTGAACTCACTGAACGTTTCCCTTAGTGTTTCACAACATAAGAGGGTAGTCACAGCCTGCGCTCTAAAGCCAACTCTTTTCCTTCACACTTAAAGTACATGCACTTAATTACACACACACCCTTCACTCAAAATTCAAAATTATCATGGCAACTCCAACACCAGCCTCGGAGTCCCCATCTGGGGAGGAGACCACAAATGTCCCCAGGTCGGACTGCTCTTCTGGTATCGACCGTCAGTGTCTTGACACCCCCTCAACTTTTTCTTCATTAACTTCTGCAACATTCGCGATCTTAGATCTAATTTTTAATCTATAGAACACCACCTCTCCTCTACTAAACCTAATCTTCCTTTCCTCACTGAAACAGAGGTGTCTGAGACAATTGACAGTAGCCCTTTTTCTGTTCCCTCCCACTTTCTCTATCCTCATTTTTAACTCAAAGCTGGATGTTACGTTTATGTGCGCAACGACTTAACCTACACCACCTCTCCTCTACTAAACCTAATCTTCTTTTCCTCACTGAAACAGAGGTGTCTGAGGCAATTGACAGTAGCCCTTTTTCTGTTCCCTCCCACTTTCTCTATCTCATTTTTAACTCAAAGCTGGAGTTAACGTTTATGTGCGCAACCACTTAACCTACTCTCGTGCCCACGCTCTTGAATCTTCTGAGTTTTCGACTATCTGGCTATGACTGCAGAGTCACTCCCAAACTAAATTTATCTGTGCTGTATACCTTTCACCTAGCCCCTTTGACTAAAGGAAATTCTTTGATTACTAACTTCCAAAGTGGAGCACATTCTGACTCTCTTCCCTTTTGCAGATATCTCCATTCTTGGAAACTTCATTGTTTACCACCAACTTTGGCTTTCCTCTACCTTCACTGACCACCCCGGTGGACTAGCCTTCAGCTTTGCTATCCTTCACGACCTAGAGCAATTGGTGCAATACCCTACTCGTATCCGTGACCGTCTTGGAGATATGCCGAACATTCTTGATCTTTTCCTAACCTCTAATCCTTCTGCTTATGCTGTTACCCTCTCCTCTCCGTTGGGCTCCTCTCATCACAATCTCATATCTGTATCTTGTCCTATCGCTCCAGTCCCTCCTCGGGATCCCCGAAGTGGAGGTGCCTCTGGCGTTTTGCCTCTGCTAGTTGGGGGACATAAATAGGTGTTTTGTTGATTTTCCTTGGAATGACTAGACTTCCATGTTAGAGATTCGTCTCTGTGTGCCATGCGCATAACAGAGATGATAGTGTCTAGCATGGAGGCGTACATTTATCACTCTTTTTCTCGACCTAAACCTTCCAAATCTTGGTTTAACACAGCCTGTTCTCGTGTTATACATGATAGACAGGTGGCCTACAAAGTAGTGACTGGCCAGCCGGCTAGTCACTCCACGCTAATCCTCGTGGATTCCCAACATGCTAAGCTTCCTAGGTGTGGGACCGGCCAGACTCAGTCAGGTCAGGTCAAGCACCTGGGAGCTGGAGGAACCCACGACGCAGCGTTAGTTTCGTCTCGAATCTCGTCTCGTACACCCGGGGCCGCTCGCCCGGGTATTACTGTACACCAACAATAAACCCAAGACTGTGGTCTGTGTTTGCCTCCGTGTCCTTGGCGTAGAGAACACTACATACTTGAGCCTTCCATCACCAGAATCTTATGCTCTTTATATTTCTGCCCGGAACCATGCCAAGTCTGTTCTCCAGCAAGCCAAAAAACTCCTTTATTTATAGAATGAGTCAAAATCTTTCAAGATCTAACTCCCTTCGTGACTTCTGGCATCTAGCCAAAAAATATCTCCAATAACTTTGCTTCTTCTTCTTTCCCTCCTTTATTTTAGCCGCATGGCACCACATCTATCACATCTACCTCTAAGGCTGAACTCTTCGCTCAGACCTTTGCTAAAAACTCTACGTTGGACGATTCAGGGCTTGTTCCTCCCTCTCCTCTATCCTCTGACCATTTCATGTTGCCTGCTAAAATTCTTCGCAATAATATTTTCCGTACCCTCGTTGGCCTAAACCCTCGGAAGGCTTATAAACTTGATAGGGTCTTTCCCATTGTCCTCTGAAATTGCGCTTCTGTGCTTGCACCTTGCCTAGTCAAACTCTTTCAACTCTGTCTGTCAACATCTACCTTTCCTTCTTGCTGGAAGTTTGATTACATTCATCCTGTTCCTAAAAAGAGTGACCGTTCTAGTCCCTGAAACTACCGTTCTATTGCTTTTAATTTCCTGCCTATTTTCAACAGGAAGATTCTCAAACATTATCACTTCACGATCTTCTATCTGACCGCCAGTATGGTTTCCGTCTACTGGTGATCTTCTGGTTTTCCTTACTGAGTCTTGGTCATCGTCTTTTAGAGATTTTGGTGAAACTTTTGCTGTTGCCTTAGACATTAAAAGCTTTTGATAGAGTCTGACACAAAACTTAGATTTCCAAACTACTCTCCTACAGCTTCTATCATCTCTGTAACTTCATCTCAAGTTTCCTTTCTGACTGTTCTATTACTGCTGTGGTAGACGGTCAATGTTCTCCTAAATCTCTTAACAATGGTGTTCCTCAGGGTTCTGTCCCCTCACCCACTCTGTTCCTGATATTCATCAATGATCTTCTAAACCAAACTTCTTGTCCTATCCACTCCTACGCTGATGATATCACCTTGCACTTTTCCACGTCTTTTTATAAGCGTCCATGCCTTCAGGAAGTAAACAGTTCAAGCAGGGAAGCCACAGAACGCCAGACTTCTTATCTCTCTAAAATTTCTGATTGGGGCAGAGCGAACTTGGTATTATTCAGTGCCTCAAAACTCAATTCCTCCATCTATCAACTCGACACAACCTTCCAGACAACTAGCCCCTCTTTTTTCAATGATTCTCAACTGTCTTCCTCTTCTACACTGAACATCCTCGGTCTGTCCTTTTCTTATAATCTAAACTGGAAACTTCACATCTCATCTCAAGTTAAAACAGCTTATATGACTTTAGGTTTTCTGAGACGTCTCCGCCAGTTTTTCTCACCCCCTCCCAAGCTGATAATTCTGTTCAAGGGCCTTATCCATCCATGTATGGAGTATGTTTCACATTTCAGGGGGGTTCCACTCATACCGTTCTTTTAGACAGGGTGGAATCAAGAGCTCTTCGTCTCATCAACTCCTCTCCTCTAACTGACTGTCTTCAGCCTCTTTTTCATCGCCGCAACGTTGCATCTTTAGCTATCTTCTATCGTTATTTTCATGCTAACTGCTCTTCTGATCTTGTTAACTGCATGCCTCCCCTCTTCCCGCGGCTTCGCTGCACAAGTCTTTCTTCTTTCTCTCACCCCTATTCTGTCCACCTCTCTAATGCAAGAGTTTACCAGTATTCTCAATCATTCATCCCTTTCTCTGGTAAACTCTGGAAATCCCTGCCTGCTTCTGTATTTCCACCTTCCTATGATCTGAATTCCTGCAAGAGGGAGGTTTCAAGACACTTATCCCTTAATTTTTAACGTTTGCTCTTGACTCTGTTCGGAGACCGGTGTAGGTTCACTCGAGGTCTATCCAGTGCATTCGTGAACAGGATGCCAGATGTACGGTTCGATGCCTAATTTGCGTCTTACCGTCACATAGTGAACATCTCATCGCTGGCCTGAGAATGAACTCGGTAGATGATATACTGGGCTCATACTTTCTTGGGATGGTTTGAATACTCAGATACATTATTTCCGTGTCTGATGTTATTGTTCTTACATTTTTATGTGTTCTTCGTTGCCTCAAGAAAGTCTTTTGATTTCAGTGGATCACACTCGATAAGGGACGAATTCACCTATAAACACTATTACCTCTGCGCTTTCGCCATGTTTAGTATTTACATGCGATTTCGTCACTTATCGAGTGTGGTCCATTGAAAAAAAAAAAAAGACTTTTTTGAGGCAACGAAAATTACATAAAATGTAAGAACAATAGCATTAGACACGAAGATAATGTATCTGAGTATTCATACCGTCGCAAGAAACCATGAGCCGAATACATCATCTACCGAATTCATCCTCAGAGCAGCGAGATTTCACTCCGCGAGGGCAGGACACAAATGAGGCATCGAACCTCACATCTACCATTTTGTTCACGCATGCGTTTGATCCTGAGTTCTGGATAAACCTAGAGTGAATTTACACCGGCACCTCAGTGGGTCTTTTTTTATTTTCTTATTATAATTCTGTTGCCTTTGGCCGGTGCCTTTCGTACATAATAAATGAATACATAAACAAGTAAATAAATAAATAAAATAAAATAAGTGAATATATAAATAATTAATAAACAAATTT